>NW_020454427.1:6106442-6139955 GCF_003342845.1 Nothoprocta perdicaria | reverse complement strand
CCTTCCCTTCCCTTCCCTTCCCTTCCCTTCCCTTCCCTTCCCTTCCCTTCCCTTCCCTTCCCTTCCCTCTCTCCTTTTTTAACTTATCTTTTTAAAAGCCCTTGTGGGAAATCTGCTGTATAATTTTATTTTTGGATGAAAAAAACCAAGATCTGTTCATAAAACTGTCATATGTGACTCTAGGGCAAATTTAATGAAGAAAGTATTTGAAAAGTCACCTGCTACCCCATGTTTCACCTATTCAATCCCTTCATTATTGCTACACATATAAATTTTTTTGCCAGAAGGCAGAAGTGCTTTTGAGAAGACATGTTCAGRCATTGAGTCTTTGCTTTTAAAGAATCTACTGAGATTCTAAGAAGCAGTTTTACATTAGCTGTGGTATTATCTTTGTTCTTTGTGGTGAAATGCAGAGATAATGATGTTTTAATTGGCCTTTGAAAACAGTAGTTTTCAAATGGTAATCTCCTAGGAGGCCTGAAATCCTAAAAAATGAAGGGTGCTGATTTAATTATAATGGCAACCTGCTTGAAGAATTAATACAAGCTAAGCATTTGTCTAATTCACGTGATTAAGCAATCACAAAATGGCCTCACTTAAAGTTTGCTTTTTGTGTGGGAATCATGCATATTTTAAGAGCCACTCTGAGTGGCTCCATAGAAATGAACAAGAAAGATCTCTCTTTTCATTACTCAGTTCTATAGTCCCTTTCTATGATACGACGAACTTCAATGATGAGAGTCAAAATATGGAAAAAATGTCCTCACAATTGTTTCTACTTCAAAGATGACCATGTGTGGAAATGAGTGCTCACAATTGTTTCTACTTCAAAGATGACCATGTGTGGAAATGAGTGCTCACAATTGTTTCTACTTCAAAGATGACCATGTGTGGAAATGAGTCCTATATATTCTAAAAGAGGCAATGCTTTTTAGAAGTCTGCACAAAATGCACCAAATATTTCTATATTTTATGTGCAATATTTTTCTCTCAATGGAGCTACAAGAACTGTAGAAATGATTAATATATTTTAAAAATAATATTTAGAAAAACATTTTGCAATATTATCATGTCGCAATAGCTAATTGTTGGAAGCCAAAAATTATTTTTCTACAATGAATTACCACTGAAGGAAGTCTTGGGCATTTTTATGGGATGAAAAAGACTCACAGCCTTGTATTAGAGTTGACAGAAATGAAAAAAAGAAAAAAAAATGTGCTCAGTGAAGCTCTGCCGTGGCGCAGTTTTCACCATACTGATGGTGAATGTTTTAATGTTTCTAATGTTTTAATGTTTCTAAACAGATGAAAGACACACAGATTATTACCTCTGTGTACATACAGCAGGTTTTAGAAATTAAATGTCATTTTGAAATTAAATGTCATTTTRTTTAATTCAAATACTTATTCAGAGTATTTATCTCTATATAAATCTGTGTGTGTATATGTGTATGGGTATACACACATATCAGTATATATATGCAATACAATCTCCTCACAATTAAAACCTGTTTTTTGAAAATATTGTCAAATTTAGACCAAAAAAGCTTCCTAAATAGGGTTGATAATGTGTACGAAAATCTCTCTGTAAACATAAATGTAGTGATTATCACACAAGTCAGGAATTTTCTTTATAGCGTTACCTCTTGGCAATATTTAGCATGGATGACAGTACAAAAAGAAAGTGCTCTTTTTAGAGATTCTTTTTTTTGTGTGTTTTATTTTTTGAACGTTGTTAGCATTGTGTTTAGCATTTCAGGTGGCAAATCTTCAGGCAGGCTGACACCTCTTTTTAAGGTATAAAAATACACTCACTTGCTGTAGCTGCTCTCTCGTCATTCATTTTCTGTGGAAGCCGGCAATTTTAAAGTTATTGATTTAAATAGCAGCATTTAAAGGCGGTGCAATTTGCAAACATTTCCRGCAGCTAAGTTAGGACCTGGAGAGCATGCTGCAAGCTATAACAAAAATCCCCGTTTTTCTCATTCCCTTATCRTGTTGTCACACTCTGCATTCTTCAGATGGACTCTGAAACATCATTACATTGCTGCTATGATCTAACTTCTATTTTCCTGGGAAGTGCCATCATTTTAACAGCAGAGCTTTTATCTTTTGCTACATTCAGTCTATTTTTTTACTTGTTTTTATTTTTGTTATTTTTTTTCAGCGAGGATCTACAAATGCTGCTGCCTGCCCAGTGGGGCAAGGAGTAATCCGAACACACTGGTCCCCAGKAGAAACAAGATAAAAGAGCAGTAAGTGCCTCTCTTGCATGCACAAGGAAAAATATTCAGCTAACAGTGGTCAAAAACAAGCAGGAGAGGGTGCAGGGAGCCCTCATTTTCTGCTCTCAAGCAGTGCTGCTCAGTGGCATGCAGGACTGAAGTGCAAGGCAGAATCATAAAATCATAGAATTATAGAATCATAATGGTTGGAAAAGACTTTCAAGATCATTGAGTCTAACTGTAAGCCTTTCACAATCATGCCTGTTAAACCACATCCCTAAGGGCCTCATCTACATRTTTCTTGAACACTGCTAGGGACGCTCACTCCACCACTTCCCTGGGCAGCCTGTTCCAATGCTAGACTACTCTTTCCATGTAGAAATTTTTCCTAATATCTAAGTGTTGGTTTAGGCTAGTGCTGGTTCCTCTTGACTGCCKCAGTGCTTCCCCAGGGACAGGGATGGGGATGAGGACAGGGATGCGTCTTGTATTTCAGGGCCTGGGCTACAGCTTGCCTTGTAGATGTGGCCCTGCTGCAAGGGCACCATGAGCCAGCTGAGGAGGTGAATAAACAAAGAAACCAACCCCTCAGTAGTAACTAGCTCAAGCAGAAAGGAAAAATAAAACAATAACAAAAACCCCACCCCATATTTCCCTAATTCACAACAAACATCATGGCTTTGGAGCCAAAATGGGGACTTGGGTCCTTGCTGGGGCAGGGAGGAAGCAGGAGGCTTGAGGCACCCTCTAGGCCCTGCGTGGAGTGTTTGATGACAGGCCTTCACTTTTGTTTGAAAAGACACAGCTCTAAATCTGCACTGAGTGAAGCCTCAGACATAGGGGTGCAATCACTGCATTTTTCTAATTTGTTGGGATGCACCTTTGTGTCGGCAGGAGCACACTGATATAAACTGGTGCCATGACATGTGGGGTTTGGAGCTGCAGGCTCTGCAAGTCCTACTTGGCCTCCAAATGTGCACTGGTGTGCTAAAAAATAAACTCATTGGCTTAAATCACTTTCACAAACACCTCACGTAGTTTTAAAAAGTATTTAAGGGAGCTTAAGTACTGTTTGGAATAGGCAGGTTGTAAGTCAGTGGAGACAGGCAAATACCAGGAACCTACTGTGAACTGTTGTCATATTAATGTTTTGTTTTGACGTTATTTATATTGCTTTTGTAACAGCTTTTGCACAATCTTTGTTGGATTCAATTGCTGTTAAAATATTGCTTTGGACTAGTGTTTTCTCAARCAAACAGTACAGAACACTTGTGGAGAATTAACTGTGAGTTTTATGGGCAAGCATTCACACTTAAGGATTTACATTAAGCAGTGTGCTCATCTATCATGGAATAGAAACAAACCTCTCTCTCCCTAATATCCATAAAGAAATGCTTCCATTTTGTGTATTTAACCAACACCAGACCTCTTCTGAAGCTGCTACAGATGGTCTATACTTCACAAGAACAATATTCAATCACTAATTTTAGAAAAAGAAATTATTTTAGACAGGCAGGAACTTCCTTAAAACGAAATTAAGTAAAAATTTAAAAAAAACCCCAAAAACACATAGCATTACATTTTTACAAACACATCAGCTCGTTTGAGTGCATATATTTGAACCAAAGCAAATGCTTGTTTCCCATGTGGGTGAAGCCCACGAGTACTGGCCATAAAGGCCAAGAAGAGCTCGGTCGTTCCTATGGAATATARGACATTCATGTATCTTACAGAATTAAAAGCAAAATTTCAGTTTTGAGCCTATCCTTGCTGAAATGCTGGGGGAGAAGGCAATTCAAGGTCAGGGGTAATGTTAAATCTCACTTAAGTAGCTACAGGTTTAAGGAGTGCCGCTCCCTTCCCGGGCGATTCTGGAATTCCTTCCTCCCAGAGTCTTAGATACACACAAATGTATTTGTGAACAAGTTTGGTTTTAGTAATCTCTTCTTTCTCTGAAATGTTTGCTACAGGAGTCTGGTGTCTGCTGCACATTTCCACTACTGGTTTTAAATTGTGAGGATTTTGCCTCCGAATGCTGTTTTTATCAGGCTGCTTGCTGAAATAATTAAGTAGGCATAAGGACCACTTTAATGGTTTTGAGAGATCCTACAATGAAGATTACATTATTGCTTGATTATTTGTCCTTATGGGGCTGAGTAGACAGAGAAAGGATGATGAGAATTTGAGCTCATGAGCTCTCATGTACAGGGAAGTACAATAGCACTACTTGAAGGAAAGTAGATATAATTTTTGGCAATTGCCACACTGGTTGTAATATAGAGAGAAAAGCACTGTTTGTGCAACCTGATTTAAAAGCTATCTGAACCCTCTTCTTGTATCTGAAAGAAAAAGGTCATGACAAAATCTTAGAAAAATTAGTTAACAAGCGGCTGAGTACATTTAATAAATACTTGATCCAAACACTAGTCAGCATCATGATGTTTGAAGGATAATGCTTTATTCCAAATAGTGCCCCCCCCCAAAAAAAAAAAAAGTAAAGGAAACTATCCCCACCAGACAGGGAAGAAATTAAGAGTGACTTAATGTTCTCTCTCCAAACCCAGACAGGTAATTACCCTATCAGATAGGGTCTTCAAAAGGCTAGAGGAACTTTTGAAACATAGAAAATGGATGACATTACCTTCTTTTGGTTCCACATAATAAAGGAGTATTTAGGAAAAAGGCACGGGAAAACTGAGGAAGGCTGGACTGGAGGACTAAGAGGTCTACAAGATTCACTTGATGCTAAAACCACTCTGTAGTTGGTAATGTCTATGTAAGAACATTGCGTAGTGACTATAACTTATTCTTCAGTATGAACCTTTCACTGATCCTACCTCATATATTCAGTCTCCCTCATCAGGCCTTTCCTGTCCAGGCCATTCACAGCAAATTTTGAAAACGTACAATAATTAATTTTTGGTGTAGAAAATTTCTATTTCTTTAGAAAAAAAAAAAAAAAAAAAAGAGTTTATGAAAGAATTGCATGAAGATAATTGTAGATCTTGGAGAAACCAGTAAGACTTCTTTACTTAAAACACAGAAACAGTCTTAAGCTTTTAAATTTGGTAAACGGAATTAGAATGTCTGTTTTTTTGCAAACATTCTGTTTGAAGGGACAAAGGCAAGGTAATCTTTGGAATTTGAATCATAAGTGCCTGTCTTCCTTGAAAAATAGCTTGCAATATGTCATGCAATTTTCCTTTCCTTGCTTGGTGGAATAATGCAGTTCCTATGCCGTTGGCTATTAAACTGCTGGATAAACTCCTCTCATTGAGTCCTCTACTTTCCACCCCCAGATCTGTAAACTAACCAGGTCTGTGCTGAAGGACTGATTCAAACCCTCACAGCAGGGATGGAATGTGATTATGAAGTCTTAAAAACAGATCATCAATGCAGTTGTTCTGTAAGGAAAAAATGTTGAATATTTATGGTGCCTGTTCAGAAGCATCAATATACAAGCACTTATGAGGCTTTAAAAGGAAAATGGCCRTCTCAAACTGAGGAAGATCCCTCGATAACAAAATCTTTAGCTGTTCTCTTCTCTTAAAGAGAGAGCTGTAAACAAAAAACAGAAATAGTCAAGCAGACCGCTGTACAGAATGAAATCATAGGCCACAAAAATTTCTGTTGTTTTATATCCTGAGGGTAGCTGTATAAATAGAGTAAAGCTTTGCAATTATGCAATGTCTTTGAGCTGAGAATCCCAAATTGTTTTACAAAGGTGGGTAAGAAYGAAGCTTTTGAAAGATTTACAAACAGCAGTGGGGAATCTTCTATGCAGAGCTGTGTGAAAAAATGATTATTTTCTGTATGATTATTTGTCTGAATGAAAAAGCAAAACCAAAAAAATATGTTTGGGACAACTGAAAACTGCTTCTTCATTTTCTTGGTGAAGATGAAGGTCACAGAAATTCTTGTGTTGGTCTAAAATAAAGAATTCTGCTTTATTTTGAAAGCTGAATTCCCCTTCTCGTATGTCCTTTATTCAAACGAAGTTTTAAAACCAAAACAATAATGTTCCTTCTTTAAAACAATAATGTTCCTTCTTTAGAAATGTTGACATGTTGACTTCCAGTTTTTGCTCATTTTAATCTCATTTTGAGATCTTCCTTGAATTTGCTATAAAATCATCAATTATTTCTGTTCTCCTCCATCCCAATTAATGTAGCGCTGTTCCAACCTCCATCCTCCTCCCATTTATGCCACTAATATCCCTTCATCGTGGATTTGCATCATTGACTGGTCATACAGTGTGTTGATTGATATAACAATTCAGTCTGAAAGCAGTGTCATGATGCCTGAAATACACTTAATTGCACTGTAATCGAAGCCAAGTTTGCAGGGCATGGATTGAGTTTCATGGCAAGCAGTAACTATGGTTATTAAGAAGCCCTGAGTAATGAAGATAGTAGATGCTATCCATGCTGGGAATCATTGTGAATGTAAAATGAAGTAAGTCAAATAATCCTTGTTAAAGAATTCTTCTTAAAGCCTTACACAATTCAATTAAATAGGATATGAGAGAGAAAAGTCCCTTAAATATTCAACTGAGTACTGTTTCATTAGCTTCTAAAATTTCCGGCATGTTCACACCATCTGTGGAGTAGACTGGAAACTGGGAAGGGAAAAAAAATAAGGGAAAAATAAGCTCTTTGGCTTCTCCAGCTTCCAGGAAAGCATTGCAGTTAGCCTAGAAAAGCCTCAAGCACGTAAACGTGACCATTATTCTCCTATTGTACTTGGGGAGTACATCATGTGCCCAGCTGTCGCTGGAACTCTCTCCACTTATAGAACCTTTAATGACAGACAGTCTGGAAATGAGTTTGGCGTCTAACGTTTGTGAGCAAAAGTTCCTAATTTTAGTTGCGGTCTCCTAATTTTAAATAAACTGACAGCCACTAGGATATTGCTTCTGATGGCTTATGCTCAAGTACGATGTCTGACCATACAGTGTTGTCCTTGGGTTATCCCCTCCAGACTGGAGTTTTGGAGCAATTAAAGGCACTAATGTTAGGGAWTTCATTGCAGCTTTTACACAGGGTCTAGTGCCAGCCATGAGGCATTAGGAGCTTATTCTGGACAGGAATGGTAGCTAATAACTTGGAAGTAGTTAATGTTAAATACAGAAAAGCACACGAGGGAGGGAGAATGGAAGGACCCTTAAAGGAGTCATCTGAATAAAGGAAAGTTTTCTTCTTTGGCTTTTGAATCGACTTGGATCAGCACACATACGAATGTAAATATATACACAGGCACACATTGTATTTGTGCCCTGATTGGATTTTCAGATGTGTGCAGAGATCACCTTAACAATCTTTCTTCAAATCGAGAAACCTTTTAGTTCTTGGGCAGGAAGCAGCAAAAAATACAGGCATATGCTATAAGGGATCAACTTCTCAGACACTCTAGCAAACAAATTGCTTGGCATCTAAATGTCATAAAGTCAAGACACGTCTAGTGACTGTGACCAACCACAGCCACCAAATACTATAAGCTGTTCTTATTTCTTCACAGTCTAATAATGCTAAGACAGAAAGYTCTTCCATAGTATTTCTGGTTCCCCTTGTTGTTTATACACAKCTTAAAATTAAGAGAAAAATATTTTGTTTTTAACTATATGAATCTCTAAAGTTTGGATTCGGGTTAAAGGTATTGCAAGGTTGTTTTTAATGTGCAGGTTGCTTTCCTCATTACAACATTTGAGATAAGAGCAATTGGATTTTTTGGTTTCCTCAAACTAATTGGTTAGTGTCTTTTACAAGAATTCATATCAGTAAACTCTAATGGAGTATTCTTTGGGACTACATATATGAATAGGAAAGAACAGAATATATTTCTTTGCTAATATTCATGTTTCAGAGTGCAGATCCATTCAAGATGCACTGCTTCACTGTTCTCTTTTGTAGGAAAGTATAATGTGTTAGTGGTTTAATTTCCTCAGAAGATTTTTTTTTATTTATTTTATGGCTTTGTTTCATATTTCCTACAGCCATGAAAGACCACACAGCCATGAAAGACCACAAATAAAATATTCCTGCAAAAATGAGGACTGCAGTATCACAGAAATTATCTKAGTTAATTTGAGCACGAAACAGTTGGCAAGCATTGTATTCATTTTTAATGTGAAATATTTATTGTCTTGTTTTCTCTTGTTCTCAAGAAGCAAATGAGRTGGTGCTTTATTTTAAAAATTAAAAAAGAAATGCCAGTAACAATTTGTATTGCCATGTATGGAACTAATGTTTTTCTGCAATCCAGTAGTAAAAATTGAGTTATTTACCTAAGAAATAAAGAGTCATTATGTATTGGTCAGTGAATTATACAGCATGATATATACTATAAAAATTCCAAGTATACTAATACATTTTTAAAAAATCATATTTTCAATCACATTATTTTTATTTTCTTTTTGCATAAATATTATAGCAACAGAGTTTTCTGGCAAGAACATATATAAAAAATAGCCAGACCTTAATATGACTCTTACAGAATGTGTGTGGAAAGTGAATTTTAATTTCATTTTGTGAGCTTTCATACAAAAAATACATTCCCTGGATGCAATAAAGTACTTAAGCAGATGCTTAAGATACTTAAAGTACTTAAGCAGATGCTTAAGTCCCATTCATTTCAAAATGGATACTAAGATATTCTTTTCTAGATATGAGAAATAGTTTTAAAGTATTATATTCTTCTAAAGGTGCGTTCAATTAGTAGGATAGGTGAATTTCGTATCGGTATGTAAAACCAGAACATAGACAGTTATGTAGTGGAGGGAATAAAACATGGAAGACAGGCATCACATGAACTATATGTGTTCCTTTCAATATTGCCTTAGGTCTGAAAGTCAAAGTATAATATGGACCTGTATGGACCTGTAAATGAGCTGCAAATCAAGATTTTTTTAAAAGGAAATTACTCAGTAGGTAAGTTTAAAAGAATAAATTTTGACATGTTTGTAGTATTTGAACAGGAAAAAAAATTAGATCAGTTAGTCATAACAAATTTTTTTTTGCTAATAGTAATTTATCTACTGTAAGGAGCAGAGGGATTTCATTCATTAATAAATGTTAGTACTCGGCCTGATTGGCATTTTTTAAATAAAACATTCATTAGTTTTTAAAGATGTGTGTGCTGTTTAGCTCAGGACTTCCTTCTTTTGTAGTGGTGAGTCAAATTTTTGCTTGAGGGCAGCTGTTCTCCTGTTTAAATTCCTTGATTAAGCACATTCTTTTTTTTTTTTTTTTTTTTCCCCCTTCTTTTGGATATTTTTGGTATTTTTATTACTGTCTTTTTCTCTGCTCTAAACGAAATGTTTCTGACTGTTACCAGACTTATCCTGGTGGTAGTCAGTGGTGACCAGGGCCCACCCAGGCCTGGGCTGCAAGTACTTAACATAACTCCCCTGGGGCCTTGTCAGTACCTGTCCAAGTCATGGGCGAGTCAATACCTGTTGAGATCAACAGAAAGTATTCAGAGAGAGTTTGGCTATTTCCCTGAGAGAGGAGAATTTATATTTTTTCTGGGAATCATGACTAAATGGAGGACTGAAGTAGCTGGTGGGTGAGATAAGTGTGATAACTTCCTCTTTGAAGTTACTGCATTCTTTAAGTAAGACTCAATCTCTGATAAGTTCATTATTTGTCTTGGTAGATCAGGTGCTTTTTTATAACAAACAATATTTTTAGTTATTTTCTAAATAGAAATGGCTAAAATATCTATTCACACGTGTTCTTTTACATAGTCAATGTTTGTGTCCGGCACATCTCAGTTCTCATTAAAAAAAAAAATCATGAATTTCTATAATGTTATAGAAATGGTCAGCCTCTCAAGGGCACTAACATCACAAACTCCAGTGCTTTCTCTTTATGAATGTGGCTATACTACATAGACTTCTTAATCTCTTTTACTTCAGAAGGAAATTTGCAGTCTTTTTCTTTCTTCTATTTTTTATTTGACAATAACAGCTATTGCCTYGTATCTTTTTCATTTTTTGGTACTGAGTAATATGATACTGTTCCTGTGAAAGCAAATGGTTCTGCAAATCTCAAAAACTGAAGTGCTTTTAAAATAACCAGTGATAAATCTCTTCATATTTAGTTAACCATCAAAGTAAGGAAAACATAGCGCAGGCTTTTTAAAGCAAAGCAAGTACACAAGCCGTGGCCTTTGAGATATTTTCCCATGATTTGCTTGTACTGGAATTCTCAAGTTGAAATTCAAAAGCTGAGAATATCTTTTCTGACTTCCTGCTACTCAGAGTAATACTTTTGTATATAAGTATTCTCAGTTTGTGTAAAAAATATCAGTATCTCTCAAGGATGCTACCACTTTTTAGAGTTCCACAACATTATGGTTTTTCAGACTTTGTTTTTGTGTGTGTGTTTTAGATTCTGAACAGTTCTAAATGGTTTCAGCCATCATATAATTTAAGACTGAGTCATTCCACATTCCTACAAGAAACCTTCTCTTATGCGTGATTATATATTGTGAAAATGGATAGGCTAATTTTGCAGCATGCATTTTCTATGGTAGCTGTCCTGCTACTATTTTAGCAAGTTTTTAATCATATGCTTACTGCAACAGCCATCTCATTTATAATTGCAATTCTCAAAAGTGACTAACTTTGGCTACAATTATATACATCAACCCAAGCTTTCTCCTGCAGATGAGTGTGTAAAGTATAGAGGCTTTTGTGTGTTTGTAGACCTAAACAAAGATGGCTGAAAGAACGTGCCATACTATAGGTACTCCCATTTTGGCAAAAATGAGGACTCCGACAGGCTTTTAACAGTCAAGTGTTCCTCTCACTTTCGTTTCATTTTCTAAGGAGATTTGCGATAAAACAAATGAAAATGCTTTGCATTTATATAAGCCAAGTTGTGGGGCCAGAAGGTACATCTGCTCCAAAATATCCAAGTTTCTGCTTTTATTTTTTGCTCTGCCTTAGCAGAAGGCATACCTAAAGGGGTGGAGGGAGATTTTGCTGTTGCTGTCAGTCTAACAAGTTTTAAAACAAAATTCAACTTATATCGGTGCCTTAACTATTTGTGTTTTGTATCTCTCAGCCCTGATCTGAAGGAGAACTTGACACTTGATAGTGATCATCTGCTTGCTCAGCAAAATAGAAGGATACATTAATGGAGACTGACAAAGTAAATACTGAAGCACCAAGCCAGAAAAGGAAGAGACATGTTAATGGGGATAGAAGATGCTGTACAACATACCACTTAAAGATGCAGTGAAAAGGTTAAAGGTTATTAAGAAGCAAAGTCTCTTATCCTCAAATTCACAAGCAAGGCAGCACAGAGACTGCTACACACTGAGGAGTGATAGTTGGAAGGAAGAGAAGTCAGGYAGGCAAAAGAGGTGCAGAAAGCTTCTATGCTGGAGCTTCTTTTCTTTCTACAAAGGAACAGCTTTGGACCATCCCCATGGAGAAGATGGTACAGATAAGAAGCTCACTGGTGGTAAGCATCTGGGATAGGAGGGAAGATCATAGGATGTTGTGGGATTCTCTTTGTTTCTTTCTTTAACTGTGTATGTCTCTGCTGTTTTTTGAAGCCTTTCCAAACCCCAAGGCTTTTGAGGTTCTTGCATCACTCATTTTAACATTTTCATTTTTCTTTTTAACAATGTCAGAGTAATGTGTGTGTATGTTAACATCGGAGAATATCAATGTTGGGCCCCTAATTAGATTCAGATTCCTACTGAAATTTTAAAAAGACCCTAGCAATATGAGTTACAATTATGATTGCTTCCCTCCTCATGAGAAAAGATCTTGAGCAATAATTCCACTATGTATTACTATTCCTGAGCCAAGAATATCCACAGATTCAAGTTTGATTGAAGCTGAAATAGACTATGATATAACGAACTTGATTCTTAACTTCCAGGCTGCCTTGAACAAACCATAGTTCTCCCACTCTATTTCAAAATGAGTCTTGGGAGATCCTTGGAAACTTGTGTGTGTGTGTGTGGTGCTGTTTTCTGAAACTGAGTTACAGTCTTCAAATCAAAGCCTTTAGGACCAAAATATGTTGTATATTACTGGAGAGTGACCAAGTAAATATTGGAATGCAGCCATTTGAGAGAGAGAGAAACATGTTAATAATGATGATTTGCTTCAAGGAACTACTTGGGAATAGTTTAGAGGGTGAGAGAAAAGAAAATTAGGACACAAGAGAGCAAACCCAAACATGCCTTATATTTATTCAGTGTTCTGTAAGCAATTCTMCAGTGGCCGTACCTTTAATGTCAAACACTTACAGACTTCTTGTTTATCTACAAAACTTTAATGTTGTATTTTCCAGGTCTCTGCCCATCCCACTCCTCAGGTACTCTTTGCTCGATGGGAAATTGAACTAAAGGCAATGCTTCAAGGTCTAATTGAGCAAGCAAGGTAATTTTATTTACATGAATAGAAATAGACAACTGTACACTAATGGGTAGTGGCTGCATATGTAAGTATTTAAAAGATACTAGGAAGTTTTAACTTACCTGTACATGAGGACTGCTCAGACAATTGTTGATTTTAACAAGGTAGTAAAAGAAACCTTAGGAAGACAAACTGCTTGTCAGCATGGATGGGAAATGCATAAATCACACATTTGATATCTGATTTATGGGCAATTGATGTAGTAATTTATTATGAGTCAATAATAGATTAATACTATTTTCTTTTATCTTTTAGTTTTTAAATGTTTTGTATCCCAATTATTGRATTTGAAGTCAGAATTACAATCCAATTTTTTTCACATAGCTTCCATAAGAATCCATGTGTTTTTCAGCCAATTGGTCTGACCTGTAGTCTGTTAAAATGACAGTTGCTGAAAAATGTGTTTTACATACTCAGACTTTATAAAGCCTATATTTTCTCAAAAAGACTAACTAAGTGTAAAATTTTGAAATATCTTGGAGTATTCCTCTAACTTAATTTTGTACTGAGGTGTGCATGTATAATATAATATATCTTCATAAAGTTTAAACAAAGGCTGATAGATTAAATGTAGAAGTGGTTTAGCATGTCTCATCCATCATCAAAGGAGAAAAAAAAGTCTTGCCAATTTATTAAGCTCAAATTTTGTACAAGAAGTCACCTGTATAGACAATTATGTTCATAAAAGCTACTTTTACTTGAATGGTGATGAGCAAAATGTTCCCCGGATAAAGGCCCTTCAGTACTATTGAAGTCAAATGTCTGAGTGCAGCATAGGAACATGTTTCCATGGCCTGTGTTTTAAATAGCATTGTGAGCTAGGCGAGTATACATGCTGATTTTCCTCCATCTCCATATTACTGCTTTATATGCATTCTTCAGTGGCCCTACCATGTGCCAGGAGGTGCTTTTCTATGTGCAGAAGTCTCTCCAATTCCTTCTCAGTTTGTCAGTTACACTATTTTATTATCTTGYAGTTGAGCCGAATCCCCAAATTTTATTTTCGACATACTAAATCTTGGTAAAAACTACTGTTATTTGCTCACTCACTGTCATTGTTATAGTAAATAGGTCTCCATATTGCATAAAATCAATTGATGTGTTTTAAAAACCCTTTCCCTTCCCTTCCCTTCCCTTCCCTTCCCTTCCCTTCCCTTCCCTTCCCTTCCCTTCCCTTCCCTTCCCTTCCCTTCCNGAATCCTGGGGCTACTTTGGGGCATTTGTGATGGAGAAGATGTGTACTTGTTCATGATGTGGTTAAGGCACTTTAAATAGACATCTCGCACAGAAGGAAATAAAAATCCACTGAAGAAATAGTTCACCATCAAGCTCTGCTCTAGTGTGTGTGTGTGTGTGTGTGTGTGTGTGTGTGTGTGTGTGTGTGTGTGTGTGTGTGTATCCTTCCTGGTCCTTGAAAGGTCAATGCAGATTAGCTGCAACCCCCATCATCAGTCCACACAGCAAACAATCTCAGCCCATGCTGAGGCTCCCCTTCCCCTTCCCCTTCTCCCTTCCCTTCTCCTCCCCTTCTCCTCCCCTTCCCTTCCCTTCCCTTCCCTTCCCCTCTGCTCCCCTTCCCCTTCCCCTTCCCTTCTCCCTCTCTAATAAGCAGCACTTTTCCAATGGATGTTATTTGCAAGAAAAACTTGATATATTGAAATGACAAACTTTGCTTTTTCTTTAGTATGTTGTGAAACTTTTTCTCAGTAATGCTATTGACTTTCTTTTCTGAAGAGTGACCAGTCTCCTTTAGCCAGGACCTTTAACAAAGACCCAATGGAGCTTAGAATSAAGGACAACATTTTGAAAACTGGACATAATAAGTTTCTTTTTGGAGATTCCAAAGCTGTATTTTATCTTGGCAGCTATCCAGACCTTTTTCACTGGAAAATACTTAGGACTGTGCATGTGAGGAAGAAAAATACAACTTTGGACTACATGAGGGTTTGGTGGTTTTTTTTTTTCGCTCCTCTCTCTTCTGCTAGGTTTGCAGTGTGCTATGGAGCTTACCCATACTATTTTTACAAAATACTTTGGCATTTATGGGTTTTTAAAAGAGAATATTCTTGCACAGAGGAAGGAGGTTGCAGGTACCAAAAGAAACTTTTTGTTCTAAGAATTTCTTTGATTTGCTTAATMAGTAACCTAGAGGGGAATACCATTCAGTGCATTGTCAGAGTTCACATGATTCTATATATAATTACCTTGGTATTATAATTGCTCTGCGTAGCTGTCTATGCTGGAAACAAGGTAAATTTCTGACCAGAGGGGATGTTTTTACATTATTKTATTATTCATGTTTAAAGCAAGTTAGTAAGGAGAATAATTATAAAGGGAGAAAACGAAGAATTTAGATTAAAGCCCTTTATAGTAAAAGGAATTTGGAGGTGGATTTTTTATTTTTTTGATGACAGAATTTAATCATTGTGAAGTAAATTAACAAGTTCCCCACCCTGCAGAATTATTATTTCTGCTCACACACAAAAAAATCGCTAATTGGGAGGATTTGGGAAGAAGTTTTGACCTTTTGAACACTTCCTGAAAATAATGTGTGTCTTGRAACAAGACTTATGTGTCATTGTCAGAGCCTCCAAATTTATGCAGTGTATTACATTATGAAATAACAACAATTTAGGGAATGAGATTATAACATTAATCAGCATGCCATGTAGTTAGATGTGGTTAYATTATTCCTAGGAACTAGTCTCTCTCTGCTTTTTCTCTGAGGGAGGGGAATCTGCATCTGCAATTCCAGAGGAATGGTGGTAAAATTTGTAGGGTTAGAAATTTAGCATATTCTACATACCCACACTAGCTGAAATACCCTTTGTAATTACTTTTGAGTAAGCATATAATTTAAAAGAGCAAAGTTCTGCTGACTTTTCATCACCCTTTCTAGTAAAGTTCATATAGTGAATCATAAAAGTCTTATAGCTGATCACAAGGTGTTTTAATAAACAATAAATAACTTGTACAACTGATTAATATGTTAATTCTCATTTGAAGAATTTCCTGTGCCAGCCTAATTGTTTGCAACGCCTACRACTTTTGTCAATGACATAACTCTAAAAGTCTGTCATTCAAATTCTGAAGTAACTCAAGTTAAATGCACTTCAAACATTGCATCCTGAGATTGTAAGGGGGTGTATTTTTTTTCCTTTTTTTTCTTTCTTTTTTTTCTTTCTTTTCTGATTTACTACCTTCTAGGTGTGTTATCTTTCTATACAAGCAGAAAGTTATCCAGTTTTCAACTATTTTAAAATTAAGTACTGAAGAGTGAAAATAAGAAAGAGTACTGTAACCACAATATAATATATATATTTAGTGTTAATTAAAAGTAGGATATGTTTTAGAAGTTTATGTCTCTGAAAGATACATTGCATTAGTTGCTTGAGCTGTTACAGCAAAGAATTGAAGAACTGAGGGGGAGGGGAGGATATGATTACTTAAATTAAGTGCCATATAATCTTTTGAAATAATGAAGATGTTGCTCTCTTCCATACATATAAATATAAAGCGAGTATATAAATACTTACTCTAGAATAAACCTAACAGTTTGCACATAGGATTTCCCTTCTTTGCTGTGTGTCCACAAGCAGGTCTCTATCATCTTTACTAACATAATTTATTCTTGCAAAAATTTCTTGTATGATGCAATTATGAACTGCCACTAGAGTACCTGATACTGAACATTTGATCTGTGTGAAGTTATTAGGATTGGTCAGAATTTTGCTTTGGAGACACATGAAAAAAATCACAAGCTCTCTATATCTCTCAGGAAGAAGTAACAACTTACAGTTGAAAAAAATTCACAGAATGTTATAATAGGTCTAATGCTTTGTTTCTTGGCTGCATTGGCTTAGCCCACAGCATCATTCCTGAATATATTAAGCTGCTGAAAGATTTAATGACTGAGTGGAGATTTTAGATTAAATTATATTTTATCACATTCATGTGTGTAATTGTGTGAGCATGCAGAGCCTTGGTTGCAAAGACCTCAAAACCATGACTGAGTCATCAAATGCCTTTGTATCAGGACTCTGGAGTTTTTAAAAGCAGTAGTCCTATCCTATGCAAAGTAATTGAATGCTTTTTTTTTCCCTCTTCTCTTTCACCCCTTTTCTCCTTTTACATTTTGATTATGGATCAAAAAACTTCTAACTTAAGGCAGGAAAATACTTCCTGAATAAGAATATTCAGCAGTACTTATTCAAGAGRGCTGCTGTGAACTTGTGCAACAGCTTTGTAAGGGCTGGTTCTGTACCTGAATATCTCTGCYGGAGAATAGTGTCCACCAGCTGCACTAACTGTTGACATAAAACAGCAACATGCTTCTGCTTGGTTTGGGCTGCAAAATGCATGTTCAAATTCTTGCCTGGCTTATTTAGTTGCTTCCAAAGATAGGATCTTCAGATCTTCAGAGGAAAATTTACCTTTAATTTTACTCATGAGCATATGCTACCACCAATGTGGATATTTGAAATATTAATTCAAGCCCCACTTCTTTGTAGACCAAGAGAGTGGAGCTCTTGAGAGTGAGTGACAAGTCTATTCTTCTTGCTAAGTTGTTGTAGTGATTCTGTAGCTGAAGTAAATCTGAACAACTCCTATTTGTGCCCAATTACCTTTCTTTGCAATGGATAATATGACATTAAYGAATTCCAGAAGAACATTCATTGCCTTCTTTTTCTTCTTGCCCTGTCCTGTATTGCATGATAGTTTGGTAGAGGTCCACTGCATTTTCTATCCTTTGTATGCTGCAGAGAGGTATAGAAGTGCAAAGAATCTTGTCTTATCTGAGTCACTTGAATGTTTCTGAGAGTAGGAAATGAATACAAAAGTAGGCTGAGCTTGCCTAACAGCAAACTAAAATACCCATGGAAATAGTTTTTGTGTTATTCTTCTAATTCAAGAGTTGTTTATATGCATATAGAAAAAATATTTAAGATTGAACTTTCTCTACTAGTTTCTCAGCAAAGATTCCAACATCCGTTTTAGGGGCAACATTAATGGGTAATATTAATGGGTAATATTAATGGGTAATTTAGTAATCCTTAAAGAGGAAAAAAAGCACATGACCTTTAGATTATTTTTCATTTCAATACAGAAAAAAGGGAAATATTTATTTGATGCTTTATTCATGAACTAAATGTTAGAAATTCCTTGCTATAATAATATAGTTTATGTAACCTCCTATTTGGTTTCAAAAGCTTCCTTTATTTGTAATCATGAAAGATGAAATACAATGAGACAAATAAGGATGAGTGATTAGCATAATGTACTGATCAAACTATATTTTCTGAAATTTTTCCGCTTCACTTCCAATGCCTATAATAATTCTTTTTTTTTAATTCAAAGTAAATTGAAACAGCAGAAAGTATCTCCCTTTGGTGTCTTTGCATTTTGTTTCAAGTGAAATGTCTGATAATAAACAACGTTGYTCTCCTTTGTTCTTCCTCATTAATTACAAGTGCATTTTCAGACTTGTGATATTTCGTGGTCATTCAAATGATAATATTTAAGTGGTTTAGAAAAGACAAGATTTTCCTGAAATTTTTATTTTTCCTTGAAATACAAAACTTTAGAAGCTTTGTGGTTAATAGATGGTGAAACTTTTCTGTTGCCCTAAAGCATTTTTATTTTTTTAAATGATATAGAACACATCATGAGACAATCAAAATAGATATTTAAAAACTTTTCTTTTTTTCAATATTAGCTTTATGAAATGAAAACACAGCTTACAATTACCATACTTTTTTCAAGTTGATTTTCTTAATCGCTTATACAGTTGAGATTTACTCTTTTTAAACTGCCACAGGCTGAATTCATTCCTATCACTTTGAGAAGGGATGTAGACACGAAAACTCAGACTGRTGTTCCTGTTAAAATTTCATTTTCATTTAATCCTAATAGCTGATAAAATACACAAGGAGAAAAGGTTGCAAAAGGTTCTTTCCTATTGTGGATTTCACTTTTAATTATTGCTTATGGACACAACACTGGCTGATTTGTTGCATTAAAAATAAGGCTTATGATATTCCCCAAAAAGGTACCAGGCACAAAGTGAGTTATTTCTACTGTGGCTTAACTAAGAGGGACAATTGRTTTCTCCTGTTTGCCTATATCTCCTTTGTTCATAGTGAACTGAAAATAAGTTACAATATCATTTTTCCCTGCAGCGGACATAAGTTAGCTGAAGGAAAAAAGGRAAAAAAAAAGCATMAAGATAGAATAAAGGAGTCAAAATAGCATATTAAAAGAAGCAGGAGGTATTTTTTYAGATAGACTTCCTTATCTTATAAAAATTAATCCAAGTTGTTTCCACATTCTGCAGGAGCATATTTTTAGTCTCTTAATATGGGCCCAATATTATTAACTTATATGTACTTCTTTTAAGTGAATGAAATTGCTTCCATGCAAACATATTACTTGCTAAAAGCAAGAGTTTCAATATAKGATCTTAAAATCTGATAGTTTATCCTTTTACCCCAAGGGTTTATGGATTGGAACAAGCTAGCATCTGGTCCTTGCATTTCAGTCTATGCAGCATATTATAGCATTTTGAGTTTTTGCAAAAGATATCTTTTTTACTCTTTTTCAAAGACAAAGTTCATAAAGTTCATTTTTAGTGTCTGAATCTAAGATGAGGATGAAAATCTTCTTGGATAAGTTAGTTGGCAACAAGCTTCTTCATGACATAGTTTCTCATTTGTCCTCCATTTTTTTTCTGATTTAACCTGGCTGAAGTTCAACTATCTCTTTCAGCATTTAGTTACCTCGAATATCCTGTCTTTGCAGGTAGGAAAATTGTTTTTTGTTCTTCTGCCAAAAAGTATAAACAATCAGAGWGTGAGTAGGAATGTTGCCATCCTGTTAATGCTTATATTCCAGAGGAATAGGAAGACTTCCCAAGATCCTATTGCTAGCTGAACTACTACATTTTGTGAATGAAATTCATAATCAATTCAGCTCTTCAGGTCTTCTTTTTATTTATTTTTTTTTACTATTATTTTAATTATAAAGTATAGTAGTATTAACTTGAACTCTTTGTGCCCTTCTTGTTGTTAAAGATTCTTTGTATCCTTCAAGAAACTTAGCTGAAATGGATAATTTAAAAAGTGCTGTATTTCTGAAGTYCTCTGAAAGAGGACTGCTATCTCAGTACAGTCCAGCAGCTAAGGCAGAGAGACTGAGAAAGTCAAGATGCTTTTCTTGGGTTCAGTTCAGGCCCACAGCTTGATTCTGGCCTATTTACTTTTCTTCTCTGAGTCAGCTTTCTCATCTACAAGAATTTGTGATGTGTCCTTTTTTATGAAGTTGTTAGTAATCTCCAAGGGATATAAATGACAGTTATGTAGAACAGCAGTATATTCAATGGTTTAAAGTTACAGAACCGTGTTTCAGACTTCATAATTATAATCCAGCCCCATGCACAATATGCCATTTGTTTTCCAATCGTGCTTGCAAAATAGCTGATCTGAAGGTATTTCTCGTAAACCACAAACACCTCCGATGAAAGATCTTTCATTATTTCCCACATTAACAGTGTTTTGAAATGGTATTTCACAATGAAGACCACACAGCCTCATCATGGTAAGAGAAATAGGAGAAAAGGCAAAAGTATCCTGGCAAATCATGATCTGTAGGGCCTCTCTTTCATGTCATAAAGTCATCACGACTTTTTTTCACGTTTCATTCTACATGCACACACACACTATGTACCTTAATTACGTATTTTGTAGACCAGTTTGGTTTTCATAGGTATTTCCTTAGCATCATGATTACTTTTGACATTTGAAGCACAGAGAACCAATGTTCGCTCAGCTTTGTAAGTGAGAGAAGTGCAATTTATCTTGCAGTTCACTCCATATTTTGATTCTTCTTCAAAGGAAACAGAGGAGAAACAGGGTCATCTCCTTTGCTGAAAAAAAAATCATAAGAAGAAGAATCACAGGGCAAGATTTGATGGCTACTTTTGATGGAAGAAGACCATCACTGCACTGTAGAACTTGTCAGCACCTGGAAAACTCAGGTCATATGTAAATACATTGGCTTTTCTTGTCATGCTGACCTAAAAGACTTACTTCCCTCTCTGTGACTGTGGCACATTATTGGATTCCTTTTGCTGAGCTTTTCTTCTTTTTGGGCTCTGTGTAGAGGTTAGGCTCCTAAGGTGGAGTTCAAAAGCAGGTTGTGGTTCATCAAATGTAGGACAGGACTGTGTCTGTGCTTATTTGGTGAGTCACACACATCTTTGTTTTGTGCCTGTTTTGTTGTTGTTATATCTCCTCTTGGCCTCTTTTAGAAATACASGTGGTCCTAGTTCTTTGAATATGTTGGAGAGGAAATGTGGAGAGTCTCCATGTCGATGGATCTGGGTACAACTTTACGCTAGTACCATAAGTTAGCCTGCATGTTCAGTACGTCTTGCATGACTTAGACTCATAACATTACTAAGCAAAAGGCACACCCTTTTAAATTGTACAGTGCAGGCTGAGCACAGGCATGCAAAAGCCTACTCATCACTCCTGTCTGGATTGGTGAGCAAAGATTGTATTTCCTTGCTTGCTTTTCAAACAGGCTAATTATGACTCTAATTTTTCAAAACTAGGGTCATAATGGCAAAAAAAAAAAAAAAAAAAAAAAAAAGAATAAAGAGTGTAATGAAATGCTTTGGCACTGATTTCAACATAGCCAGAATTTCAGGTGGTTAGATCGTAATATTACTGCAAAGGCAGTGAAGAGATCATTCAGGTAACGTCTATTCCTCTATAGCAAAGCAAGTTCAATTATATTCAGTGGATGCTGACACCTGTACAACTTAGTCTTAGCACACTCCAGTACTGGAAATGCCACAACTTCCCCAGGAAATGTAGTCCAAAGTCAGCTTATCATTATCATTATCCTTATCATTAATATGTTTTTATTAATATATTGTTCCTTGTAATTTAATCCTATCAGTGTTTTTAATCTTCACCGTAATTAAGAGAATAGGCTAGATCCTTCCCCTTCCCCCCAAACACATCAGTGTTTATTTGAATAGTTATTTTATTTCCTCCCCCTCTCTATTTCTTTTCTTCAAACAAAACTCATACATCTTTTTATTCAATATTATATAATTATGACAATTTGGAAAAAATCCAGGAGCCTTTATTTCATACATATTTGCGAAAAAAGCTGGTTCAGGGGAAATTTCCCATTGTTCCTTTTGCAAGTTATGGGCTGGGGTATTCAGGAATGTGAGAAAAACTGAATTTTGATGCCCTGGGAATGAGTGGTCAATTCAGACTTGCTAGTGGAAGTTGAAGAGCAACAAAAAGCTTCAGTATCGGGATCATTTGGGAACTGAAACAATGGATGTCTATATTCTGTTATTCTTCTGTCTGTTATTCTTCCCATGTCTATTTTCTCTGTTATATGTCTATCAAGAAGATGATTAGTTTCTTAATCATTTAGTGATCATATCAGTTTCAGTTTTGGTAATGGTATTGTTCAGTTTGGGCTATTTTGCCTCAAAATGCTATATTTGGATATTTCTAAACTTATGCATATCCCTCCTGCAATTTTATGTTAGTCCTATGTTGACGACAAGATGGCTAGCTATTTAGTCTAATGTTTTATTGACATGAAAAGTATGAAATTTTATTTCATAGAATGAAGAGAGAGTTCAAAAGCAAGTAAAGAATGGATTAACTTTTTAAGAAAGGCCTGACAAGTCTAAGGCCCACTTGGCATTGATTGATTTAGGTAGTGAATGTTGAGAGTCTTGAGGAAGCAAGGACACGTCCCTTAAAGGAGAGATTTTGCTGAAGATTCTTAGCATGCACCAGAATTAGAAAGATCTCTCCTCCCTCATACCAAAGATGGATGTGGTCAACCTGGCCCCACACAGGCAGCAGTTGCTGCGGTTTATGAAGTCTCTGTATAAACTTCAGCTGTGGGGAAAGCCACCCACAAGCTCTTTCTCAGGGAGGAAGGACGAGGATAGGTGGGCTTGTGGAGGCCTCTTAGAATKCTGGAAACCTGTTCTAGGTCACCGATTCATGTATCATTGAGAAAATGGTAGCATTTATAAAAGACTTGATTAGGGATTCAAAATATCTGCAAGATATTGCTAATCAATGTCTAAAAAATATATCACAAAAAAAATTCTAAAGTGACTTCACTTTTCAGAAAGGCAATGCTTTTCCTATATTCTTTGAACTGCAGAAGGCTAAATCATCAAAATAGCATGTGAGTTATCAGTGTCATTTTTTAAACCAGACGTCTTTGTGAGATCTGTTTAGGAATTAGAGTGGTAATTATTGTAGAGGAATAAATGTGCATAGTTCACAAAATATTATTCTATTGTTTCATTTTGTGAAGTGTTAGATTGACATTCACAGAAACTAAATTTATTTACAGAGTAGGCGTGGCTRTATACATTTTCTCACCATTGTTTTAAGAAATCTATTTGAATTTTAACAAAGGTTCTAATAGTCCAAACAACAAACTTCTATTTTCAATTTCTAAATATGAAATATCCAATATACATAAAAGCCCCCTCTGCTTACATAAAATCTATTAATCTATAGGCTCCCCACTCCRTTGATCCCATCTACCTAGGTACTTAAATTCACGCTCCTTTCAGCCCCTGCACTTTGTGATGATGATTACTTTAATTGGATCCCCAAATTGGCAGCATTTTGCATGGCCGTAGGTGTAGTGTACATACTGGTGCGTCATTTCTACTTTCTTCTTTGGGTTTATTTGGGAGTGGAGGGATATTCTTTCTTCCTAATTGCCTGTTTAGAGAAACAAGAGAAGAGTTGGCACCCAGAGATAGCACTGACAAAGGATCTCTCATTAATTAAGGGCTGGGATAAAAGTACAGCAGTTATTTTGCAGTTAGGGAAGGATGATGATACTCAGTTTAGTATAAGCTTTCATATGAGTTGCTCCAATTGGAGAATCACCAATAATGTCAGTCTTAAAGTGGGCCACGTGTAAGAGCATGATGGAGGGAAGAAGGGCAGAAGTTGTTTTATTCTTACAAATGCCCCTCTAGCAGGATTCTTATGCAGTAACTGATAAAGATCTGCCTGTTTAGCACTCTTTTTGGTAACAGAGAATGGCACAAGAAGTATAGCCTTTTTTCATGCTTTTCTATGGGATTGATAAATGTCCTGTTTATTTTACCCCTGCTGAGAGTAAACATAAGCAATGCCATTGTAAACATTCCAGTGTATACAGGACATCAGAGGGGATGAGTTAACAACATGTTTTTGAGAAATGTGAGAGCCCTGTATGACCTTTCTGACATATAAGTGTTCTTGTGTGGGCACACAATTTAAATATACCTCTTTTGTGAAAGTGAGCATAGCTTATTATTTCCATATTTGGAGATAGGCTAGGAAAATAATTATTTTGCAATAGTTGTTTTGTAGTGCAGCCTTAATGAGGGGATGGAAAAGTTTACTCTGGAACTCAGACTGCAGGTTATAGACCTGACTCTTCTAGTGATGCTGGGAACCAAGCACTTGAGTTGAATTCAGTGTTGAAAGGAGGGCTGGGAAGCCGTTTTTGTGGCTGGATTCTAACATCTTCCAACRATGAGGTCAAAATCTAGCTCTTCTCTCAGGTGGCTGAAGGGAACTCACTGGCACTAGTCAATGATTTCATGCCTGGATGGATAGCTTTTTAAATTCAACTGTTACTCAATTATTACTCTTACAATAGCAGAAGAATTTTTGAAGTGTAATGGTAGTTTTGTCTAGTAGCAATAAATAATGAAGAGCTCATTATCAAAGTTATCAAGTTTATTTTCCTTTGTACCATTTTGTGATTAAGTCTAAACTCTCTGTATTTTTTAATTAGGGAATTAAAACTCTGTAGACAGAATATGAGGTCCTCTACTTTTTTTTGTCCTTCAGGAGAGAAAAATACATTTCTACTCCATTTAAATTACAGATATATTGAATGGTACTTCTTGATTTGGTGCTATAAATCAATTTAATATGGTACAGCATGGATTAATTTTTGTGATGGTAGTTACCATAATATGGATATATTTTATAATGGATATATTCTATAATTTCATACAGTGATGGCGACCTGACCTAGCTGCTCAAGAAAGAAACATTTTAAAAGGCTAAAGATCAGTTAAGTCATACAGAAGGCAGGTTTCGAGATTTTTGAAAGGCATGATTTGTATAGGATTACTTTTTGATCTACAAACTAAGTTATTAAATATCACAGTTTTTATACCATAGTGATACAAAGATATGATATAAACTTGCTAAAGGTGTTACAATCTGAGACACTTCTGCATTTTAAAGAACACATGACTTCCTCTATTTCTTTATGAAATTGCTAAGTTCAGCAGTATGCTATCCACCATCTTATTCTTTTCCTATCCTTTTCCTCTTCCTGTTCCTACAGAAGAAAACCATAATTATTCTGAAACCCACTTTATCTAATACTTGCAGAATAATTTTACCCACTAAAGATATTTAGAGAGAACTTTCAAGAAGAGTCAGAACTTAGTCATGTCCAGTCCTCTGAATTCTTTTAAGACTGACTCAATACTCTGTCAAACTTGCTTGTCTTATTTCTAATCCTGTATGTACCTAACGTACATAAGATTTATATCCATCTTTTATCGTGTACAAAATCTTTATATGTGTAGGTGTGTGTGTATGTTATATATATCTGTAATTTTATAAAATTTCCTGAGGGGAGATATTTTTGAAAGATTCCTCTAGAGTAAGAGAGTGATTCTATTCACATTGTGTTTCAGGTTCTATTGTGCTTCTCATTATTCTCCAGTAATAAGGTTGGCTACATAGCCATGATATTAGAGAATTTTGAGGACACTGCCTTCTTTTACAATAGTTGTAATRCAGCCCCTCAGTAAACTCAATTTTCATTTGTTATTCTCCACTTCAAATGAAGAAATAGAAGAGCCACTTGATTCTAAAATGTTGTGGTCTCCTAACTTGAGTGACATGATACGGAGTATCAGGAGAAGACAGTGTTTCTTTGACCTTTTAATAGAGATTGGCTTTTTTTATAGGAAGCTCTGGAATGATTGCTAGTCAGTTCATGGATTTTGGATGCCTTCAACCTGCTGCCAGATTACTGACTGCTCCTAACTGTCTTATTAGAATGTAATRAGGTCCTCTTGAGGGGATAGAAACTCCCTTTGATCTTGATTTGTGCTGTAATGCTACAAAATACCCATCTTTGTATTACTGATGACTAGATGCAAGGGAAACTACTCTACCTGTGTTTACCATTGCTAGGAAGGGACACGAGCTGTACATGAAGATGTAAAAACCCTCAGCTAAATATGTTGCTGACRTTAAACCACAGTGGTATTTCCTGACAATTAAAAGATGTTTCCATTCCCAAAGTCCAAAGGCATCTATTAAGCAATCCAAGAAATGTAGGATGTATCTCTGGGAAATTCTCTACTTTCAGTCACAATATTGATGTCTGTATTGGTATGAATATGTAAGTTTTGTCCACTCACATAATTCTATATATACTACAGATATTTGGACATGCTTTGTGTGCTTACACAAAGCACTATATACTTGTGCATGGGCCAGCAGATTGGTGTATCTTGCAATGTAGCTATTCCCTCTGTGTTTATTGCTAGGATTCTTGACAAAATTTGGCATTTGAAACATGTGCTATATTCTTGCAGTTATGAAGCTGACTTATCCTGGAAAGCTCAGCCGATTTTTCACAAGGTTTTCGTCAGTCACAGTGGGAGCAGATGGACAGATCCTATGGAGAAGAAGCGTAGTTTTGAGCACTTCTGCTAAAAATATTAAAATGACACTTACCTTCTTTCAGACATGAGTTAGGTGCACTCTCATTAAAGGATTCATTGGTGGAACAGAAATCAGAAGGCTAATCTTTTAAGAATAAAACTTAAAATGAAACAATTTATGCCCATACCCAAGAGCTGAAAAATTCATAGTGTCAAAACTATGATATAAATAAAAAAAAGAGTAGAGATATTTAGTTGACTTAATTATTGTTAGACTGCAAAATCTGCTAAGCAAGCACTAGTTAGCAGTTTATAATTATTTGCATATGTGAATGTGTGGTTGAATATTATCGTTTGCAATGCTACTCACTTTTGTTTTGTACAACTGCTATACAGCAAAGTCCATGCCATCTTATGCAACCTCTCCAGGCAAGGGACCAGAGAAGGAAAACAATCAGTTAATAGAAGAGGCCTTTAGCTAAAGGTCAGACAAAAATGCGCTAGAAACCTTTGGGATTCTCTCAAGCACTTTCTCAGAGATGTTGYCTTTTGAGTTGATGTTTACTACAGGTTTTTCTTGCCTTTGTACACAACCAGTGTAGGATTTGGAGGTCACTTAGAGCAAATTCCACATGAGAGGTCTTTCCACTCTGGGTATTTGTAATAGCTTATATACAGAAAAATAGGGATCTCTCAAGAGGTGACAAGTCACCCAGACCATCACTGCAGTTACAGAAACTTCAGATATACTTAAAATAACTTCAGCAGTGTCACTTTATTTGAAAGGCTGCAAGTTTAGAAGCAACTTGTTAAGAAGAAAATAAAAAAAGTTTTCTCCTCTGTCTTTTACATCAGCTTCAGTTTTTCCGTTTTTCTGTTAATCAGTAAAATTCTTGTGGGCCAAGTGAACACTTGGGCACATCATAATCAATTACATCTTCATTGGTCTGCTAAATAAAGCAACTGAAATTCTTCAAATTCTTTTCATTCTCCTCCCTCTTCCCAGCTGAATTCCTTTTCTAGCATTTAAGCTTTATTTTCCTTCTGTGCAATATTGGTTTAATGCAGTAGCCTCTACATTTAATATGAGCTGGAATGTATTTTCCTATCTTGATATATGAGTAGAACAGATGAACTAATAACTAGGCTACACGTAGATACCTGTGAATCAGATGGTAACAGTCTTACTTTAATGACTCTTTTGAGTCTCAGGTCTTTCTGGCATTTAATCACAATAGATTTTAGTTAAGTATGTCAGCAGCTTAAAGCAGTCTTTCCATAAAAGAGTTCTTTTGATGAAAATAAAACATGAGATTCTAGTAAGGCAGTCGATGCTGCTCAATAGTGATGAAAAAAATTGCCATGATTATTGCTGCTTCCGTGCCTTTAGGAAATTTTACAATGGCAGTGTAGTTTACAGTAGTATTAAAATCCAGACTGTATGACTGTATACTGGGTTGTTCTTAATGCCTTTCTGTGCAATTTAAGCTGTGATGTGATGAGTTCTTATTTCATGCTGGACTTCCCAGAAGTTGCTTGAAGACAACTTCTTTTGTGCCCCATCTTTTTGTGCCTTTGTTGTCCTGATTCTACAGTAAGACTATTTTTTTTGTTCAGAAGCAAAAAAGAGAGAGAAAGGAAACAGCCATTTCTAGAACAGTTCACCAAAGTGCTGTTAGTTAGGAAAGCCTAATGCACAATTGTTAGGCACATCCTTTTCACTGAAACCGAGGTATGAACTAGATTTTTGAAGACATTTGGCTAAGTTTCTCTTGCTTTTAAAGTCATAAATATTCTACTATGTACTATGGGTCCTAGCAGCTATTCTGTAATGATGATTTTTCTTTATGATTTCTATGATTTTGTTACAGTAGAGACAGAACATGAGGAGATATTAAATAAAATACTGTTGCAGGGCTGGATTTATGATGTATGTGAGCCTGTTCTTTCAATTCTTACACAGGCAAAACAGAAGCTAAGAGAGATGGGCCTTTTTTTCTGAATATATGCCACAGAATCAACTTATTTGTTCAGATTTGGACTTCAAGGCTTTCCATAATTGATGTGCTTATTGCAGCTTTTGTATTTTTGTTATGTGGTGTCCATTCTGGATGGTAATACAGTAAAACGCGGTTCCATGCCTTCAGACAAATAATTGAAAAAAAAAATTAAGACAAGCTAAAAGACATCTTTATGCTAAAGTTCATAACTGGAGGGCAATAAAAATTTTGAATAGCCCTTTTGGTTGAAGATGAATTAAGCAATTCAGCTTTTCATTTATATTGGTCCCCAGATGAAAACAACCTTAAGAACTTGCAAGCAATCACTGGGCCAGAGTGTGCTCTTTGCATGTTGTGTAGAGCTAATTTTAATTGGAATAACCTACAGTATTTTATCACACTAATAACAAATGACTTTGTATTATGTTTATGCCATGGCTCCTGGCACCAAAAATTGTAATTCCCCTAGCTAAAAAATTGGTGTTCAAACCTTTTCTTTTAAAACACTCTTTCTATCGTTATTCCATTTCACACCTGAGTATGGCCTTCATGTTAAGCTTTGAAGAGGTCCTTGTCTAGAGAGATCATTTAGGGTATCTTGTGCTTTTTAAGATGAAWATGGATTTCTTAGGGCTGTTTTATACTACTTTGTGCTTTTTCATGAGTTACAAGAACCAAAAAAGTGACAGCAGGGAGTTGCTTAAGTGTGCTTAAGCAACTAGTGGAACAATTTATTTTGCTGGAGCTTAGTATGTGTCTGCAGATCAATGAATCAGGATATTAGGTTATTTTCCCATCTTTGAGTGAGATGTGATAGCATTAGGAAGGAAGAAGCTTTTCTCCTTTCTGATTAGTGAAAATGTGTGACTGGAGGATCCTGAAAAAGCTACTAGCTTATCCTGTGTTACAATGTATTAATTAATATATTTTGGATGCTTACCACTCTATGGCATTATGTTAACAAATGATGGTATAGTATTCCGATAAATAAATATTTAAATATATGTCTAAATACTCATACAAGACTGCTCACAATATTATCAGGACACTTTACAAAGGCTTTTTCAAGTGAAGCTAATTAAACAGGTAATTATTTTCAGCTTTGTCAAAATAAAGGGCTTTATAAACTGCAATTTGGAATCTAGGTAAGTTTATTAAAAACTCATTGCATTTTACTTTTGAAGTTCTATTTACTTGGCCTTGTTCCCTTGCTCATTGATGTTTGCTGCTAGCTTTGGACTTGCCTCACCCAATTCAAGACAAAACTCCCATTAGGGTGAGATTGATGGGCTGTTGAAATCTGTACATTAATTTCCCTATGGGGTAGTTTAGACCAAAGTCTGAAATTGAGAACTATGTACTGCACCTGACAGAAGTCTGCTATTCCCACACATGAAAYTGTGATAGTGAATGTTATCAACATAATTTTTTTGGTAAAACTATTTTATTGTAAGCCTCTCAGATATGTCCCTTCTTCACAAGTCATACAACGTAGGTCTTATGTAAAAACATTTAAGCAGATATGTTAAAATCAGTGATGTTACACTGAGGTTGGGGAAGGGGACCATGTCTAATTTGAAAAGCCAGAAAGTATGAGTATGCTGAAAGCAAGTGGCAAATACTGAAGATTCTCTTTATCTCAAGGTTATAGGTGCAAAGGTGGTATATCTTGTTGCAGTACCCACAGCGATTTTATGGCTGAAAACCAAGTATTTCAAATTTATACAAGCTACACATGCTCAGATCTTCACTGATCTGAAGACAAGATTTAGTAACTGCAGTAATTCTGAGTGGATCCAGACAATGCAGGCATGCAGGCCTTGTTTTTTTTCCCCTATTTTCTGCCTTATACCCACTTACACTTTTTATGGAGAGAGGAGAGGAAGTAGAAATAGACTTTATATTTAAATGGACGCTTTATATAATTTATGATCTGACATTTATCTCCTAAAATGCTGACTGAAACCAATGATAGTTAAATAAGGATTAACTAATTTAGAATTTTTTTTGGAAGAAATGTTTGCTTTTTTACAGTGGCTAAAAGAAGCAATGGTGTAAAAGAGATTCAGTCTCATCTCCCACATAACCTCCATCTTGAACATATAAAACTAGACTGACCGATGAAGAAATACAAATCGCCTTCTACGAACTGAAAAGACCTCTGAAGATGTGAAATGGAATACTGACACCTTACCTTTTTCTATAGATGATAATTTCAAATGAAGACACAAATGTCCCTGTAACCAGCTTCATTTCCCGCTCTCTTTGCATTTGGTGTAAGGGTAGATTAGACATTAATGTAGAGACTTGGTCACTGAGTTAGAATTGCCCTAAGGTAAGCCAGGGGACAAAAGCAAGTAGTAATCACACAAATTTAGAGCTGACTTTTGCTCTTTTTTTTTCTCATCTTTCCTGACTTCTCATTCCAAGCCAAATATAAGTAAGTGCAATATGGATTGAGTTCTATATCTTTTTGCTTTCAATAACATTTGTGTTGTTGTTTTTAATTCTGAATAAGATTTCTACATTATAGAACACTATTATTAAAAGGCAAATGCCTCTATGCGCATCAATGCTTGTATCTAATAAATTTATATAAGGTATAATAAGGTATATCACAATGAAGTATGTATGTTGTAACAGTGACAGTAACAAAATAGGACAAGGCACAGAAACTGCTTAGATATTCAGAACTTGTCACAAAACTTTATAGTACCTAGCAGTTTTCAATGATCAAAGAAATCCACTTTATTCAAAGCAGAAATGAAGGAACTGTCACTGTAGCATGAAGGCAACTCTGGATAACTGGTTGCTACGCTATAATAAGAAAAAAACAAAACAAAAAAACACTCTGGGGGATTTTTAAATTAACAGCTTGTCTGATGCTAAATGTTYCAAGTACACCCAGCCGCTGAGCAGATCTGTAATAATATACCATTGATCATAACAATAGGTGATGGCAATACAGTGGTGCAGTGAGTGATTTAAAAAAGCCACCAGCTGTCAATTGCTTTATTTGTAGTTTATAGCTTTTATGGTCCTGTTTGAGACTCTCAGAAACACAGTAATTAATTTGTTTTTCTTCTGCTTTTTACTTTTTTTCTTCTTATTTGTCAAGCATTTTTCTCTCATCTAATTCTAACTCTCAGTGCAACTGAATTTAACATCATTCTGCTTCTTACACATCCTTATTTGTACAGAAAAGTCAGTGATGTTAGAAAGGCTTTTGGAAAACAAAGCTTTTAAAAGCAAGTCTTAAGTTCCTACATATTGCTTTCTGGATTATTTAGAAACATCTGCTATTTATTTGYTTATCATAAATAATTCAGAAAAATCTTAAAAGTTAACAATTTATATTATACTCCTGAATTTGCTAGAGCATTTTAGATTGACTGCAGTTGTAAAACATTAAATTATTCTAAAGTAAATGTATGTTTGGGATTCTAAATTGAAGAGTTATCGTTTTTCTGAGGTGATGACCTTARCAGGATTGCAGTACTGCAGTGAATATAATTGAGGAAACAAGTTTTCTTCCAACTCACAAATAAGAGATTTTTCACACTGAAGTCCAACAATCCTGATTGCTGCTACCATGTGAATAAACTGGTGTAGGATAACAAAACTCCCATCGAAACAATTTATACTGAATGAATGACTTCACAAAAAAGGTCACGTAGGTCTTGTTTCTGTTGAAGGAGCTCATTGCTCCTGGAAATATCCCCAAACAATTAGAATTTTCTTCCTTAACTACTAGAAAACTCTTTTAAAAAGCTTTGACTGCCCTCTGTTTAACTTAGATTTTTTATTCTTCTGCCGTCTATCATCTCAGTCTTGCAAAACCTTATTCTCCAGTTATGTGGATCACCTTCTAGTAGGTCCTAACATAAGTTTTTGCATTATCAAAACTTATTTTATCCTCGTTAATGGGATGCTGCCTCATTCCTGCTGAGATTCATAATTGAAATGGTGTTTGATAGATCCAGATTTGAGCCCACTCTGAGCAATACATGCTTCCCACACAAAAAAATCTTTACAGACATTTTTCTGAATCTATTTCCATAGACATTTTGGCTCCCTGCAAAAATGTAAGRCTTTCAGATTATTGGAGATATCAAGCCAAAACTTCTGTTTTTACCATGTCAAATTTAACTACTTGAAAAAAAACATAGCCTGTGCTATTACTGCTTAAAAAGTTTTAAGCACTCACTACACATCTGTCAAACAGATTGGAATATTTGTTTTGAAAGCAATGTAGCCTGGTGGATAGTGGTTTGCAGTGTAGGGATCTCAGAGCCAGGTCTATGATCTTTCATGTTCAGGATAAACACACCTCTGCACAGAAGATAGGCATATAGGTCACTGCCATCTTTGATCCTGCCTGCAGTTAGTGCCAGCTAACTCTAAAGGAATGGGAAGCCGTGAGCATTAACATGGGAGGCCCCTCCGGCCAGGGCCCTGTGCTGCTATGAGGCCAACAGGGCAGGCTGTAAGGGAACAGCTGGAGTCCCAATCTCCAGGCAATGTCCGTGATGATGAGGTAGGACCTAGGCCAGAGGAAATCAGGATCTACTCCAAAAATAAGTATTTCAAAAGAATTACTCTTGGAAGCTATCTCAAATTCATCTAATCCGGCCTTGGGACATATTTGTGAAAGACACAGAAGTCTAAGCTCTATAAAAAAGCCACCAGAGCCATTAGTCTTAATCACTTAATCACACAGTTCAGGTTCAAGCTAATGTTCATCAGTATTTTTCAAATATCTCAAAATGCTTCAGACCAATGCTTTTGGTCTACATACAGAATATAGCAATACCTTCTCATATACTGAATAAATAGAATATTCTCGTATACATTGAGTTTAGACTTCTTAAGTATCTACGGTGACGGGCTTTTGATTTGTGTTAAGTAATATATCCTTAACAATATTGTGTTTTCTTGTTGTATTCTCATAATCTAGAGTTCTGAAATCAAGTTATTACTATATTTAGCAGCTATATATGCAAGAAAATATATTTTGCTATTGTCAGTCTTCAAAGACCAAACTGGAAAATACCATGCTTGTACAAGTAAGTCTGTTAGGAATTATCAAAAA
>NW_020454427.1:5901403-6106414 GCF_003342845.1 Nothoprocta perdicaria | reverse complement strand
AGAAAAAAAAAAAAAAAAAAAAAAAAAAAAAAAAAAAAAAAAAAAACCAGACTTATCTCGGTGAAAATATCTGTTTTGAAATCAGATTTCTTTTTGGAGAAGATTTAAACACTTTTCCACTCCTTTTTAATTTTGCCAAAATGTTCAAAAAGATTAACATGTTTTCTTCTGCATTTTTACACAATTTTCTTTAATCAGTTTTTCTTAACTAAAAAAAATTCTTTAAAAACATTGAATTTTGATAGGCAAGTGAAATGTTCTAGAATCCTGGAAACAAAATGTTACATATGGATTGATTTATGGTCCACAATTAGGAGATTCTAGCTTCCTATCCTATTGAAGACAGGTCTGTATTTGGAAAATGAGCTTTCCTGGGATGTGAAAACTACTTCTTATTGAATAGTAGTTATGTGATCAGGTACCATTTCATGCTTTTTTTTTTTTTTTTTTTTTAATTTTTTTTTACTTAATATGCAATTTAATGAAAAACTCTCAGTCTTAATGTTCTACATCCTGGATTGCTTGATTTTGTTCTGAAGTCTTCTATTTTATGTATCTCTAAGTACCACTACTTAGATAAGTAAAAGAGAATGTCCAGTAGAAATTACTCTTCACTTTCACTAAAATGTTATTTAACTATGTACATGTGTATGTATGTATATGTTTGTGTGTGCATCTACATTCATTCACATGCACACATATTTAATATAAGATTTATATTTGATGTGAATAATGGATATTTTACCGATTACTTCCTGCTAGATCTATCCACAGTGTCCATCTTCTAACAACCAGCAAGTAAGTTTTTGTAACAAAAGAAGGTAAAAGCACATATATAGAATAAATTCTTACATAACTGTTTCCCTAACTTTTATTGAACAGGATGAGAAAAAGTGATATGAAATGAAACAGTCTTATATATCTATTTCACACTTTTTGCCTTTGCACTTTGTACCTCTTAAATGTGAAAACATAGAACAGATGTCTTATGAATTATGTATATTCCATAACAGAAGCCAATTGTCACATGTGTATTTTGATGCTGAATAATTCATGACTAATCTGCTACATCTGCAGTAGGACTGATCCACTTTTTATTGTAAGAGACATTTAGAAGAACAAAATTAAATGAGTTAATTTTGGTTTTCCCTTGAGATATTTTAGGCATGCAGTGTACTAAGGATACTTCCTTCAAAAATCACCAGAACCAGCAGATCTCTAATAAAAAATTCAAGAATTTCTTATGCATACCTTTTCTTCAAAACTGCAGATTTGGGGAAATATTATGTAGGGAAATCTGTGTCATACTCTTCAATTTAAGACATAAATACTTCTGTAGCAGTATTCCTGAGCATCATATACTTGACAAATGTCAAAACAAATCTTAGAAGGTTAAAAAATGCAAATGCCAGGAAGATGTTTCTATCAGTAAGTTAGAAGRAACCCTGGCAGACAGATGGGACAGATGTTTGAAGTTATATCTGTCGGGTACAAGAGAATTTGAAGTTGTCAACACATTCCCTTGGGAACAAAGGGAAATGACCAATGTAATAGAACAGGTATTTTAAAGAAAATGCAACTCTTGGGAATGGCAGTGCTACTATAAATGACATGTTACTGAATTGTTAATTATTTTATACATTATATGTATAAATACATACGTACTTATATCTAAATAATTATCAGATGGAAAATTATAAACTTAGGACATCTACAGATTACCGAAAATGATTGTCAGCTGATATAAAGAAGTCACCTAAATGATTTGTTGTGCCTTAGTTTACAATGTTGGCCACATTACTCTTGTTGCTAAGTAAAAGTGAAATAGCTGGAATCATTGTGACCTCAGACAGGTTTAAGTTACTGTCTGTTACTTAGCAATGGGAACAGTTCAGGGAGTGCTTAGGCATGCAGCGACTCCATTACTGGATAGAGAATTTTTTTAAAAAAAGGTAAATGACAGACAGACAAGACTTGTTTTATTCTGCGTTTGCCTCTAAATATATTGCAAAGAAGTGTATCCACAAACAAGCTGAGTATCAGCAGCGCAGTAAAAAAAGATAAATTTTGCCACAGAATGTAAGTTGCAATATAGAATCTGCTGAAATACACGATCAAATTAATTCATGAATTTATAGTGTGCAATTAATCAAGCAGTTTTATTTTCTAGTATAAAAACCAGCATAGAAAAGATACTAAGACAAGGACTGACATGAATATTAACTTTCCAGCCAGTGACCAGCATCTATAGTGAAGGCAATTGCCTTTCATTTGGCAGAGAATGCCATAAGATTCAAACTTTTCTTTTCTGAAACACAATAACTTTACAGGTTTAGAAACAAATCATTCTGTTGCCAGGACTTTAATAACATTGAGATCTTTCATTCAGACTTTGACATGCAATAAAAATAACAATGAAATTTTGAAGTAAATAATGGACTTTATTCTGTAAAGGCTGTGTGGAGTTTTTACAAGACTATATAGTTTCTCACAATAAACACTCTTTTTCTTTTAAACCAACTATAATCATCCATCTGATTTTCCATACATATCAATCAATACTGTCTAATAATTTCCTAATATCTTTTCGTATTGGAATAAATAATCTTTCTAACTCTGCTAGTCACTTGCCAAGGTAGCAATAATGCTACATGAAAAACATATTTCATAACTACTTCTAAACCTTAATCACAAAGAGCAGTAGAAGACATCTACTTAAAACAAAGAATTCTGTCATTTTCTTTAATGGAGAGATAGAGTGCTAATCACAATCCTCTTGTTTTAGTGAACTTGCTCTGGTTGGCAAATCATTTTCAGTATTAATCCGAGCCATTGTAAGAGAAACTGGTGAACAATTAAAACTTTAAGGAAAAAAGAGATTGTTGAGGTTCAGGAACAATAATGACTCCTATATATCCATAATACTGTTTTCCATCCTCCAAGCAATACAAAGCTTAGAAAGAAGAGAATATAGTGAGGGGTACTGAAGCAAATCCTTTTAAGAGTAGAGAATATTTGTGGAAAGATCCTAAATCCTTTCACATTACTGTTTTATCCCTAACAATTGTAGCTGGATGGAAACCAAATCAAACTAAAATTGAGTGATTCAAAGATAAAACGAGCTGTCATTTATATGGTCAAAACTAGTTGCCAAAACATGTGTATATAAAAGATTTCAATAGGGCAAAAATAATAGATATTATAAAGTAATTGGRATATACTTTTACAATCTCTGTTTAAAAAGCGCTAAAAGAAATCCTTAAGAAGAGGAGGGAAAAACCTTAAGGAGAGGAGAGGAGACCAAAAGATGACTCCATTTGGCCAGAACCAAAAATCTCTCAGGTGATGACTCAGTGTTCAAGTATTCAGTATTAAATTTACCAAAAAAAATTTTTTTTGAAGAATTCTAGGGACTTCATTTCACTGAGAAAAAAATTGTGTGCTCCTAGCCACCACTGCTAATGGTTCCCATTACAGCAAGGCTGAAGAATTTGCTGTCTCACACTTCAGGCCATTTTGATTTTTATTTTCTGTGCACTGTTCTCCATCTTTTTATTAGTAATGATGAGAAAACCATCATAAAAAATGAGCAATATTATATATTTTATGCCTTGCAAGTCCTGATWTTAAGCTTCCTAAACAATGAGCTATAGGCAAGATAGAGGAAGGRAAAATATTCCATCTGTCCTGTAAGACACATGCAGTTATGGAACCAAGAGAACAAATTTTTTCAGACCAGAAAAAGAAGTCATTTATTGCTCTCAGAAATGATCATGCACTTTGAATTATACAGTGACATAAAAATGCAGAAGCAGGCGCGGAAACAGAGATCCAGGAACACTTATTCACACAGACACAAAATAGTAGAGATCATAACGGACCCTGGAGATCTTTAGCCCAACCACCCTGTACAGAGCAGGGCCAGCTAGAACAGGATGCTCAGAGCTGTGTCTGGATTGGTWTGGACTTTCGACAGGGATGGAGACTCCACAGTCTCTCTGGGCTTTCTRTTCCAGGGTTTGATCATGCTCACAGGAAAATAAGTTTTTTCTTATACTGAAAAGGAATTTGCTGTGTTTCGGTGAGTGCCTGCTGCCTCTTTCCCTTTCACTGGGTGCTGCTGAAAGGGGTCTGACTCTATCTTCTTTATYAGATATTTATGTACATTTACAAGATCTTCCCTGAGCCTTTCCTTCTCCAGACTGAACTATTCACCCCCCTCTCCCAGCCTTTCATGCATGGCAGATGCTGCAGTCCCACAACCATCTTTGTGGCCCTGCTCGGGCCTTGTTCTGGTATGTCCCTGTCACGTTGCTCTCTCGTGGTTGACTTGTCTACTGGAAGCCCCAACCCTTCTCTGCAGAGCTGAATTTCTGTTTGAATGGGAGATTCAAGTCAAATATTTCCAGAAATGTTTATCATTTTTACTACTTTTACAGAATTATTTGTATCTTACTAATCTCCTTTCCTCCTCTATTCCTCCAATTTTAGGTTTTTTTTTCTTTTTTTTTTTGAGAAAAAATAGATCTATAGCCCTAAAAATAAGGGCCTCCTGGATTAATCTGAGCTTTTAATGAGCTTGTAGGTCACAATATTGTTCTCTATTCCATATTACCGTATTGTTGTACCCATTTTTATCTAGGGAAATAACATCACATTATTTTTCTGTTAATAATCATTAATCTTCCTAAATAGATGCAAAAATGGATACTTCAGAAATGCTGAGGCAAAAGCTTAATTCTGTCCACCTATAAATAGTTTAATCAATACTTTTGTTCACCTATATGTTGACAAATATTTGTTTGCAAAAGTGATAAGAATTCACTKGTTCTTGCTTGCATTTGTGTTCAAAAATAGAAAATTATAATGACATAGTTTCTGCTTAGTGCTGATGATCTCCCCTGATCTGTAGCACTGTGTCTGGTAGTTCCGCTAGTCCTCAGTGAAAAGTAAATGCTACATGTCTAGAGGCTGTAAGAAGGAAAGAAAGCAGTATGGAATGAAGAAGAGAAGGGTTTTGTTTGCTCTATATTTATTCCTAATGGAACAGTAGGTTTATCAAACTTCAGTAGTTTTTTTCTGCAATTCTTCTGGCTTTCCAAAGAGAATTTTTTGTGCTTGGAGTCACTTGTATACATATACACTATATACATATACAGAGAGGGCCTTCAACAGTCCAGTCTTTCAGAGCTTTACAGGCACTTCCTTAAAAGTATCAGGAACAGACCTGATCATGAAATTAATAGATGAACTGTTTCAGAACCTTACTGTCCTGCTGGATACTTCTCACTGGGAGAGGAAGAATACTGGAAAAGGAAGATAACTGGATTTTATATCTCCAATTCCTATAAACTGCCCAGGCAGGAAAAAAAAATAAAAGAGTATTTATAGAGGATAAAGCATGTCTTATGTTTTATTTTTCTGGAAAAGTGAAAATATATTTCATATATATATATATATATTTGTAACTTAGGGTTTTGGGGCATCTAAAACCCGAATAGCGAAGAATATAACTCATACAAAATTAAGATATCAATTATGTGCATATTTTTAGGAAACAATTCACAAAGTAAAGATATGTTGAAAATTCACAGACTGTTTCTAGTACAACTATATTTGAAGAAATTGGGAAGTGCTTGTAGACAATCAAATCACTCCTTATAGAGAAAAACAATGAACACTTTTTCTTCTTAAAGAGACATAGTTGTTGTTAAGCATGAGAGAATGTGCCATAATCTACTCATTCTTCACGAGCTGTGTTTTACCTCAGAAGGAATGTGGTCACTTATCAAGCTGACCTATAAGGTAGCTCTTGGTTTTTGTTCTTATTTAGAATAGAGAGAGTAGTTAAACTTACAAATGACTTTTAATGAAAATTCCATARTAGTATTGTCAATATTTAGAACAAAAGCTTTTAAAAACATTATAGATTAAAAAAAAAAGTCTAGCTGTTGTCACTCATTTCATTCTATCTTTTTGTCTAGGTTGTGATGTTCTGAACTGAGAGTTGTACTGTATAGTGATAGATGAAATAATGTGTGGAATTTGTGAAGAGGTGAYATACACTTAGTGGTGTTAAGTGTCAAAGCTATCACTATTAACTTGTCACCTTAGGAAAGGAATTCCTTTCACAGACAGAATAGGAAAGTGGACAGAGGAAAGAATAGTGACAACAGCTCTTGTAGAGCCACCTGAACTTTTTTTCACTGAAGTATAGCATAGTAATGATGTTTACTCACTCAGATGATACTTTTAAAATGTAAATAAATGTAAAAAAAAAATCTTTTTCTAAAGATACCTTCCAAGCTTCAAAATATGCAACACTGTCACTTTACATGCTATTAAACAGCTGAAATGCAGATATCTTTTTATCTCCTTTCCTCAGTATTCAGATGACAGTATCTAGATAATTTGGCAGTTTATCCTGATAGTCAAAATAATGGAACTTCGTAATGTGCTATGAGATTTCAATAAAATGTATTATTATTGCTTTCAATGACAATATTATAATGACTAAGAATCAGAAATATACTTTGAATCTACTAAAAATGAACATTAATTTTTTTTTTCTTCTCTGTTTTTGTTTCTAACTCAATTTGGGGATTGTAAACTAATCCAGCTGGTGATAGGACTGAACTGACTTACTAGCAGCATGCTCCTTGAGGTAAGGCACTATGAAACCAAAACCATGTCTCCGTTATATCCTTACTAATTTTATTATGCCTCACTACAATACCATTATTTTAAGGTTCATTTATTTAAAAAAAAAGTTCAGTGCACCATTCAGAATTTTATTCATAATTATAGGTAAATGAGACAGGATTATATACCAGACTTTCATTTTCTAGGGTTTTTAAGAGTTTTAAGGACAATGAAAATGTTGGAAATTCCTTTCCTATGTCAATCCTTATTATATAAAATTATTATATAATGCTAATATACATACTACTAATACTAATATACATACTACTAATAGATATATAGTAGAACTGTTGCCTATGGAAGAGCTTTTAAAACGTGAGAGCCAGAGCAAGCAGATACAAAATCAGATATATATTGTACTTGGTTGAAAAAGGTCAGTGAGTTAGCTGATACACGAGAGAATGAGTATGATACAACCTACTTATTTATATTCTGTTAAACTTTCAACAATTAATAGAGTTTTGTCCTATACTCTAGTTACCATGGTTTAAATGGCGACATCACTATTTATCAAAAATCAAGGTTAAAATCCAGTTGATCTCAGTAGGCCTTGATTTGACTGTTTCTATAAGCTCAGATTATACTTACATAACATGGAGCACATGCATCCTGAAAGAAGCTGCAAGAACAGCTCTTGCTTGGCTGAGACAGTTACTGAGAAGATGTAGCCAAGCTCTTCACAGCAGTACATGGYGGGAGGATGAGATACAATGGATTAAACCGAGAGAAGATAGATTAAGATCAATATAAGAAAAAGCCTTGTCATTATGGCACAGTCAAYGGAAGAGGTTGCCCAGAGAGGTTGTGCTGTCCCCATTCTTGGAGGTTTTTCACTTGACAGCCTAAAGCCCTAAGAACCATGGTCTGATCTTACAGTTGTTTCTGCTTGGAGTAAGAAGTTGGCTTGGAGACCTGAGGTCCCTCGCAGCTGAGTTATCCTGTGGTCCTAAGAACTGGTAATAGTTCCTCAAACAGGCAATTAATCACAGAGTCTTCTATAATAAATAAATAAAAAAAAAAAACAGAAGAGAGAAATTATATTCTTTCTAGATTTTATAAATCCTGGAGTTACAATATACACTATTCAAATGTGAATTTAAATAATAAGCCAGAGTAGTTGTTATGCTTGTGATCATTTAGCCTTCTCTCTACAGGAAGTCTCATATTAAAGTAGCWAATATAGAAATACTTAAATTCTAAAGTTTCTGTCTTTCTATGCCAGAAAAGCATTAGTACATCCCAAGCAAYGGGCCATGGAATTATTGTGGGAAAGAAAGTTTGCTTTATTTTTCCTCAGCTAAAGTAGTTAATCTACTAAAAAATACTACYTCTCCCTCCTTTGCTTGTATTCTCAGACCGTCACAGCTAAGGACACACCACTGCTGGTACTACTTGTTTTTCCTGAGTTCAAAGACTATTTSTTATCATCTTTTGAAACACAAAGTGTGAGTTTCAGAGTTCCTGCTTGATTACTTTAAAAAAGTATAAGGTATAAGAACATATTTCATTAATCAGTCACGTACTAGACGAAGTGCGTAGATTTACATCTGGTATTTGCTACAGACCTCAAAAGCAAGCAATTTTTTTTTTTTTTTTTTTTTTTTTTTTTTTTTTTTTTTTTTTTTTTTTTTGGTTTTGGTATTCTTGAAAGAACCTCTCTATCTAAGGGGAATTCCAGTTCTGCAGGAGAGAGGAATTTTGTAATTGAAGGAACAAAACAGAACTGGCAAGAATGAATAATTAAAAAAACCCTCTCTCTCCTAATTAGATAGTGCTTACTCTCTTAACTTTGTTAAAATTTAGAACTCACTTTGTGAAGTGTAGGCTAAACAACGTTGGGTTGCATAAACACAGTAGATGTTATAGCCTGCTATATCCAGAACACTGGCAGCAAGCCCTGTGTTAAACAGCCTCTATAGAAGTCTGACAGCAAGAAGCTGCAAAAAAGAGGCTCAGGTAATTTTTTTTTTTTAGTTTTCCAAGAGAATATAATAACATCTGCACTGGATCAAATCTGTAATCCTGCTTTAAACAGTGGACAATAATAGGAACAGACTTTAGGACACAGGACAAAGTGAAATGTTTTGTGTCCTTATTTACTCTGTTTTCTATCCGTCAGTCTTTCTGGCACAAAAGTTGCTCCTAGGTCAGTGCATTTAGTAGCTAGCAATGAAACTATCTTTCTGAACATATTTATACTTTTGGACCAAAAAAAAAAAAAAGAAAAAAAAGAAAAAAAAGAAAAAAAAAGAAAAAAGCATCCTGTGACAATGAATTATCATGTAAAAATCTGAAATCTGATATAGTCTAATGGTAAGGTCCAGAGCTATTTACTTTAAATTTAGTCCTAGAAATGGAAATAGATCTTCAGGAGTCATACATGATGTCATTTGTTGTTGGACAATGACTCTGTTCTTCTTTAAATGAATAATTTGGGCCAGGGATGAAATGTGTTTTAATTCATTTTGTTTCATCAGCTCAAACATTCTGGAGAGATCCAAATTCTAAATTGGGTTATGTATTTTGAAACAAAATATTCTCCTTCCAGATGGAAAGGTTTCCACCAGAAAAGGAAGGAAAGGAACCTCACAAAAAATACAAGGGCAACATTCATAGATGTAACAGACCATAGAATGATATCCTTGGAGGAGAACTAATATTGACAGTCTGAGACACAGGCATGAGAAAAATAATGCCCATGATAGAGCTGGAGAGGAATAGCCTAAAAGTTTTCTTGGCTGGGGAAAACAAAGCCTTAGAAAAGTTGTGGAGAAGATGTATTCTTTTGAATTTGAGYGACAAATTGCATATAAATACAGTGATCTAAAAATTTAATGGAAATACTTTGTGGCATCAAGAACTGATAAAGTACAAACTATCTTTTGCGTTCTCTAATGTGTATTTCTGGACTCTATTAGCTGAAGTTAGTGCCTTAGAAGAAATAGGTGCCATCTTTTATCAGATGAAGGAAGAGYAGAACTTCAGGATGAGATTGTAATCTGAATGTTGAAATAGAACATATATATATATGTTAGAGAGAGAAAAGAAGCATTTTTAAATCTTAAAAAATAAGGCAGTATATCTAAGAAAAATTATACCGATGTTCTTCCAGTTGATACTCTCTATTTCAAGAACAAGAGTCTCTGTCCTTAGTGCTTTTCTTAGTGAGGACATTTTTCCAGTTTTCTTTGGTGTTTCTAGCTCATCACAAAACAATCATTTTTTTTTTTTTTGTTGTTGTTACTAAGAAAGAGAGAGAGGTCTGCTCTGCAGGGTTGTAGTGCCTGAAAGAGGGCACTTTCTGCATTCCCATACCCTGCYACACACACATGCATAAAATCTGAGATGGAGGAGACACAGTAGTTCCACATAGTCCAGTCAAAACCATGTGGCTGTACTGACTAAAATTTGAAAACTTTCTTAATAGCCCATTTAACCAGTTAAGGTTCAGAGATTCCTTTATTTCTTTTCTTAGACTAACCTATTGACTATTGAATGAAAACGAGAAGTAACTCGGCTTTCTTGTAAGTCACTTTGATATTTAGTGACAAAAAGTGATCTGTAAGAACTTGACATTGTAGCTATTAGTCCATTAAGTTATTATAACTGCCTCTGCATTGGATAAACAACATAGAGCTTTGCTTTTCTGTAGCAAACATTTCTTCTGCATGTATAATTACACAATGGTTATCTCAACCCAACTCGTATCTAATTATGTAAATAAGTTCATATGCCTTCCAACTGCTTTTTGCATACTGCTCTGACCTAGGAATCATGCCTTTACTTGCTCATATTCATAGCTTAGAGCTGTTGGCCCAAAGCTTCTTTATAAGTAGGTTTATAAATAAATATCTCACAGAAATCTTATTATTCCCTTTTACAATTATTTTTACTTTCTTTCAAATATGAATTACTGGCAAATCGAAAGTGATTAAGCTGGTGAGAAGACTAAAAATACTGCAGTGCTGTAATTTCTTTCTTTTTGTACTGGAATTCAAACATGTCTTTTGGAATTTTACAGAAACTGAGTTACAACAAAGGAGACATGCACATATTTGTTTTAGAGCTTGGTGGGTAAGAAGCTGGCATGTCAAAACAAAGATTTCTGCTTGTGTGAGAACATTGTTTCATTCAAAAATCACTCTAAAGCAGACTGTTCCTGTTGGTCATCTCCTCCCCAGACCACTAACTATATTTTCTGTCTGTGTGTTTTTGTGTTTGATTTCTTTCCTGGTAAAATATTAGTAGGTTTTCCCACTTCCTTTTTCCCTAGCTGCCCAAAAAGCAAATTCCCTAGCAAAAGCTTTGTGGAAAAAAAGAAAAAAAAAGGTTTTCAAGAAATGATTAGCCTCAGCAAAATAGAATATTTAAGAAATATTTAGAAATCTTTCACTAGTTTTATAGGGTATTAAACATGGACACAACAATGTCTCCGTGACTGAGTGGCACCTGGAAAAGTTTTRGTGCTTACTGACTTAAAAATTGTATTAACTAGTATTAATTAGTGTATCCCATTCCTTAATATGGCTTTAAGTAAGTCAGACAACAGAAAGCAATATGTAACTGGAAAATGTTGCAGAATATCCTCCTTCCTCCACAAACACATGCTATGGCTTGATTCAGCTAAAATCTTTGGCATTTTTTGCAGCTGTGGGTGGCCTTACAAGCTGTGGGAGTGCCTTCAAGTGTGGCACTCATGCAAATAAGAGAAAATTCATTGCCTAAATCACATAACATTTGACATGGATTTGTCAAATAACAGGTGCTTTTCTTTTGGTTCTGATCCAAAAAGGATCAGGTGTTTTATTAAGATTAATAATCTGTTTTCCTTAGTGACAAAAAAACAAAACAAAACAAACCCCATAAATATTTGGCAATACTCAACCCTTCCTTCAGAATTCCGCACAGAAGTGATTTGTAATGATAGTTATGAAAAATGACATTCCTGGAGATGGATGGAGATTTGTTTGTTTCCACACTCCCAGCTTTTTTTTTTTTTTTCAGACTGTACAATTTCCAGCTGCCTCAAGGTTTGAATGATAAAACAGGTGATCTTTCTCAGTTATTTTCAATGTGTGTATATGACACATTGTTTATGACACTTTCATGATATTTAGAAGGTCATAAACTATCAAAAGACAAAATGAAAGTTTGCTATAAAAATAATTCATGACAGAACAAAGCTGTTAGACGATACTCAATTATAAATTAGATAAAAACAGTAAGGCTTATATTGACCTATACTTCTTTCAATCATGTTTGGCATTGACTTTATTTTAAATTCTTATTCCCTCAGTAAAAGATTACAGCAAAAATAGCTTTCCTTGAGTTTTGTGAATGCTAAGACACTGTGAGATAGACATAATTTTTAATCTGTCTCTTTTATAACACAGGGGTATAGCCATTTCATATCAAATAATTAAAAAAAGGAGGAATTTAATGGCATTGATTTAAAGTAAGAGTATATCAGGCCTTCTTTTATAATTAACAAAGGAATTATAATTGAAGATTTTAAGGGTGCTTCAGGAAAGGCAGACTCCGTGGGCAAGTAAGAGAACTGTCTTGGCAAATGAAAAGGAAAGTATTTAGTGATTCTACTATACTTGAAGAGATGGATTGCCATAGGTCAACTGTAGCCAGTCAAAATACACCAAATTCAAATACATCATGAACGGAGCTCATTAACATCTACTAGCAGATTAATTTTTCATTTATAATGAGTAACAATTCAGTGAAAACTGATATGTTTTGCTGACAAGGTAGAATCTGAACATGGTAATCTTTGATCTCTAAATTTTATAGACCAAGCAGAGCTTTGATATATTTTTATATATAAAACTTCATGAGAAGAGATCATCTACATTTTAATTGTGGATTAGTTAACACAGAAATAATTCAATATTTACACTTCAATTTTGTATAAACTGATTATTGTTGATAAAAACAAGATGGTGAAAAAGCGATCAAATATATTAAAGAAAAATGAGCATTATGAGCTACATTCTCATAAATAAAAGTATTTTTCTTTACTATAAAAAAATGAAGATCTTATTAATGAAAAGATTATATATGGTTCAATATTTTCTTTTTTCTTTTTTTTTTTTCCACAAGAATGTTTATATAGAGATTTAAGCTTCATTTTTTTGCGTCTTTCCAAAAATGTAAAACAGGAAAACCTAAGTAGGAAAGAAAATAAAAATAGTAACACCTAATTTGCTGATCTAGTTTAAAAGTCATTTAAACTAGGAGGCATAATCACTACATTTACTTTAAAGAATTTGTAAGAAATGGTTACTCTTTCTAGAAGTAATGCTCAATTCCAAGCATAAGTTCCTCCTCAAAACAAGAAAAGAAGCAGACTAGGCAATCAAAATAGCTTTGGGAGCACAGCCCTGGCAAAAAGTCTAATAGCACAAGTAAAAGCTGAAGGCAGGCAGAATAATTGTAAGGGTAGGAACTGTGAAGGCTRTCCTTCCTTTTTTTTCCTGGTAATCTTATATGCAAAGAAACAAGACTGTATATTTTCTGTAAATGAGACGGATTATGTAAACTTCAGTTTCCCTGGTCATATGGGACCTTCAGGTCTTTAACACTACTATCCAGATGACATGAAAGAGATAAACTAGCGTAAAGCACGATGGGAAAGTAGGACAGAGCACTAAACTTCTGAAGCACGGTTCAACTCTTCAAACTGGGAAGCTTTTGAAGATGATTTTTTGTTTATTTTTGTCAAACAAGCCACCAGTCTGAAGTAAGTTTTTCAAACAATGGCTAATTGGGAAAGCAAATAAACAGTCAGCAACATATTATTTCTTGAGAACAGTTACACAGATTAATGACAATGTATCTCATTGCTAATAGTTTTTTGGTGCTTTGCAGCTCATACCCATGGAGCATCACACAGATACAGAAGCTGATTGATTCTCTTAGAACACAGTGGTTTGTCATATTATATAGTATATATTAAAATATTTCTATTTTTACTCACAATAAATAATCTTCCTATGTTCTGCTTTTAATATGTGATCATCAGAAACATCTTAGGTTCTCCTTATCAGCTTCCTTCTTCCCATGCCTACTTGTCTTTAGCTAGATTAGTGAACCATTTGCATGGCAGCAATATGTTTTAGTCTGCAAAGAGAAGCCTTCAGAGACAGTTAACCAGAATCTAGAGGCTTTCTTCATGCTAATTACCTGAGGAGCAGAACAGATTTTCTCTTTGATTTCAATGCCTCAAGGGATTACTGTCCGCTTTTTCTAGAGACAAGGAAAAGAAATATCCATTGCATGTGCATAGCATAAAAGTGATTAATTGAATCTCTGCTATATAGATTCTAAATAATAACTGAAGCACTTAGTCTATAGAGAAAGAGATCTAAAATTCTATGATGAAATGCTAGGTGGACAGTTAAAATATTTTTGTATTATATACAGCAGTATGACTTCTTTTTTCTAAGATTCGCATTAAACAATTGGAAGATCAAATGGAAAGAATCCAGGTAAAGAGACCTAGAGAAAGATGCATTGCTTCTGAGTTATTACTTTATTCTCTTTCTTGCTTTGGATACTTTGCTAATTAATATATCTTTCTGAAAATAAAACAATTTAGTCATAATTTTAAACAAGTTTAATCCATTGTTTATAACCAATGGATTGTAGTAATTGTTACTGGCTAGAGAGATAGAACAGTAATCTCCAAGGCTTATCAACTAAAAATAACCTTCCTCCAGGTCATATGGTAGTAGCTTCTGACCTAGTGTTCAGGGTCCCATGTTCAGCCTCATTTGACAAAAACAAAATAGTGATGGAAATTGCACTATGTTGTACATTCTGAACTTCTCAACTGAATTAGTCTAAGCAATTTACTGATCTTATTGCTGTTACCTTGACTTAGTTACTTGTTCATACCACTTTTTTGTTGTATCACATTTTGATTAAGTATGATCTCATAAAAGATCTTCTCTTATAGTTCCTATGGCTATTGAACTATTGGCCTGATTGTTAATGAACTCCTAACATATGAATCTTTCTTCTTTCAGTACTTTGAAAACTGAAAGTAAAAACAGGAATAGGGGCACCTGTAACGTCACTCATTATTCTTAGGTTGTGGTTTTTTGATGTAAATAAAGCATTTTTTTTTTAAATTTAGATTTAGAGTGAGGCATTGGAGAATATCTATTTTTGCACTATTTTTCATGTACATTAATAAGAAACAGAAAACTTCTAGCTGAAGGTATATTTGCGGCCATGTCATCTAGTAATGAGTTCATTGAAATGGAATGTTTAAATTCCTTGTGTTGGTTTCTCTTGCACTGCTCAYTTCTGTATAAAATAATTAACTTATTAAAAAGTACTGTTTGCCACAAGATTGTGTGGAAAAATCCTGTGGTGTTGATTGCATCAAATAACATTTGTCTTGGTTGGTCAGATCATCTTCATTCCCTTGAAAGGGAAAACCTCGGTCTGAAAAGAAAGAGCAAGTGTAATCATAAATTTAGGCTACTCTCGGTGATGGTRGCCTTGAGAAACTTGGCCACATTTGCAGGATTGGTGTCTTCACCAGTGCTTTTTGCCACTGCAACATAACAACAATGTCAAGCGCTCTCTCCTTGCCCTTTTCATTCCTGGTGTGCCAGTTGCATCTTTTCAACGTTCAAAATTAAACACACAACCACTAGCCATATTATTCCTAATAAAAATTAAGATTTAACCAACAGGGCAGTTGCATTGTTTTATTAGGTAATCTTGTTTTGGTTCAACAGAGAAACAGTTTTTATATTTTCACTTTATAACAATGCTTCTTGTTGAAATATTTCAAAATGCTCAGTGTGTGACTCAATACTGGTATTTTCTGTATTCTCTGACAGAATATAGATAATAAGATGTAGAGACTGAGTGAAATATAAAAAGATATGACCTTCAAGGAGTTCATTAATTTGAAAAATGAACTGAGTTGGTGGGGGGGTTTTTTTGTATATTATCTTACTTACATTGACTACTCATCTGGTTTATATTAAAAAAGACAAAAAGAAAGGTAATTATGTAAAAATACTAAAACTAATGTTATAGTTCAAGAGAAGAAGTGATATGCCTGCATTAATACTGACAAAAATAGTTAGAAAATACTTAACTGTATTTATCTATTTCAATGCTAAAGCTGAGATAATGTGCCCTGAGTACAAAGAACATTATATTATGAACAGTATATTCATAGGTACAAATCATCAATTAGTCAATGAGACCATTAAATCTATTATTAATTTAGTCTTAGAGAATGGAAGATGACTAATTTCCCCACTGTTATCAATTAATATGCAAAATAACTCACAGAGAAAATAACATTGAATTTTCCTTGTTCCTTTTAGTAGATTTGCAGTAAGCAAAAAGATGAGGTAGTTGATTCTATGATTCTATAGTTACCAAGTATAAGTGAATGTAATCTTTATTTTAAAAAATCCTACATTGTTGCTTTTTTTTTGTATGATGTATAGTCTGATATCCATAAATACCACAGATTGTCTTTGAGTATAAATCACAGTAGATAAAAGTGCAAGTAAATTGTCTCTTACAGTTCCAAAAATACACGTGTGAATTGAACCTCTCCTCCAAGAAAGATGATTCTGCTACTAATATAGCTTAGAACTGTAATCTAATTGGAGCAGCCGAGATAAAAGAGAAGAAGCTGCTTTGTATGGTTTCTTTCCATCCTCCTAAAAATTTAATGTATGTTAAACAAAGCCAACTTCCATGAATACTTATTTATAAACTAGTGCTTACTGTGGAGCCAATATTCTCTTGGCTTTTCTTTCATCAATAAACAGCATAGCTGTAATGTGAGACAGCCAAGAATTAAAATATAAACTCTATTGCATGCTTGGACATTTCTTCCTAATTATGAGTGTACATATTCCAAAATTCATCCTGTTGAAGCAATGAGACGTTTACAAGAGGAAAAGTAGGTCCAGGAACACTGTGAAGAAGCAGCTGGTTTGCTCATCGTCCTCTTGAAACTACTTTACTTTTTCCTGCCCTCTTCAGGCAACTACTGATGTATAAGCTAATAGCATCTATCATCTAAAATTATTAGCTTACTAAGGAACAATGTAACAAAAAGTATGAGATATACACACATAAATATATACATATATATTCATATATATTTATGTGTGTATATATACATGTATACACACACATATGTATATATACACACATAAATATATATGTATATATATGTATATATTTATATATACTTATACATGCATACAAATATACTTGTGTGTGTGTATGTATATGTATACATATATAAACTTAGATATACACCTAAATGTTTGAGACAGAGAGGAATTAAGATCCTGTATCTTGACATTCACATCTCAAGAAAGAATTTCACAGAATTTATGCTTCATGCTCTATAATGTATTGCTGACTCTGAGTGTATTACTCATATTTGAATCATATAGATAAGTGATATAACAGGAAGACAGAATATAGACCATTTGCCTTTAAATTAAGGCATTTCTTATTTTCATATTCTGGATCTTCAAAATTCAAAAGCATTCTTTCTGYCAACTGTTTTGCTTTCTATCATTGTATATACATTTGAGAAAAGTATGCATTAATACTTTTGTGAATGACACATAGAAAGAAAWAAAAAGATTTTCTTGAAATAGAACAGAATAATCATAGAGGAAATTTTATATTTGATAAAATCCATGTCTTCGTTTCACGGAAAAGCAATACAGCATAACCTGAAGCATTTATGACTCAAATATTTGTTTTGGCAGATGCATCAGTTCATCTTGCCTTATAACAGAACCACAGAGCTGGATGTATTTGAAGTGCAAGAATTAATTTTTTTCCCCATCCAGACAGTATTTTAAAAACAACTGATATGTCAGAAAATTAAATATCAGTTAAAGGAGAAAATTAATACAGGAATCTAATATACTTCCACAATGACTTACTAACCTATGATACTTCACAACTTCCAACAGACCTTTCACATTTTTCAGAAGGTGATGCAAAAAAAACAATTGCTTTGAAATTATATGATTTTCTCAGATCATTATCAAGTGCTAAACTAAAATGGGATAGAAAAGAAAGAAAAAAGATCAGAAGAGAATATTTTATTATTATTATTATTTTGTAGGGCACCTCTTGTAAGTACCTTGAAGTGCTTTACAAAGTAACAAGTCGGGTACTGCTGGAGAAGCAACCATTATGAAAAGTCTAGCTATTATTTGCTAGCATTTCAAACAGGTCCTAGCAAGYCCTCTGAATTTCCAGGCTAGTTGTTAGACTGTGTTGTTTGTAGTCAGGAGTAATTTACTTGGAAAGTTGCAGGTGCAAATAACTCTAACTCCAAAAACAGAACAAAACAAACCCAAATTAACATTACTTTTGAAATTGTTTTTTTTTTTTTTTAATCTACAATCTTTTAAAAGCTCAAGCTTTTGAAAGCACAAGCTTTGGAATTGAAGAATTGAGCAGTTCAACTAGTTTTGCTCAAAGCTGAGTTTTTTTTGGGGGGGAAAGTTGGAGGAGAAGTAAAGTTGTCAGGGACAGGCCTTGAGAGGGAGGGAATGTGTCAACCAGCTGGAGGGTTAAGTTTTAAAACTCACTTTAAAAGGATCAGAGAAAGAGAAAGAACTGAAAGAGTGGAAGAAGCTGCAATACTTCATCTCCTCAGTTTGCAGCCTAAAATTATACTCAGAGTGGAATTAATGAGTTAGAAGAGGCTGTATTCGTCAGAGAGGATATTGAGGTTCTTGTTCAAGTTTTGATTAATAGATTTATCTACATTAAGTCTTCATTAGGGGAAATGGATGTACAAATTCTAAAAGTTTATCAAGTGAGGAAACTATTTAGGAAACTAAAGTCAGGCTTTCATAAAGCTTCTGTAAAAAAATAGATTACTTTCTTTTCTCCTACAAGCAATCTTGAATCTGGATTTTCTAAATATGGTTCCTATATACAAAACAAACAAAGGAAAGGTGAAAGAGAGAAGGTAAAAAGAAGCTGTTACAGCTGTTTTGCTGTAAAACTTCAAAATTGCCTTGGTCTTAAAAAAGAAGCAACTTTTAATACTGCTTACTGAGAAGCTTTTTTTTTGCATAAAGCTTCATTTTTATGAATGTTGTCTCATTTCATGAATGTCGTAACTCTGAAAAGATAGGAACATCTATCAAAAATGTTTTCAAAATTAGAGAAGCATGGACGTACAATATCCAGAGTTTAACAGACTTTTAAAAAGTTAACCAGAATAGCTTGTCTGGCGTCACTTCACTGTATCTATGCATAGAGAGTTTTGGCTGTTAACCAGGGACATGTCAGAGAGATTAGACAATGTAACAGCCAACTGCCATAGAGGTGCTGCTTTAGCATAGACAGACTAATGGAATTAACCATTTGAAATATGTTCAGGAAAGTGTATATATGTATCTTAAACATAGTATGTTTAAGATATTACATCCTCTCAGGATAAGAGCACATGTTTACAATACATGGCCTAACATTTACAATTAAAGATGAAATATTCATGTGAAATTGTGATAATGAATTATTCTACTATTAGTCTGAACTACTCTAACATTTCTGTCTATCTCTTGGTGGTCTTTTTAATCCATAGAAAACCCCTATATGTAATACATTTTAAAAGGTAATTTGAAAATTTCCTCCATTTCTATTCCAAACTGCATGCCTATTCTTTATCTTAGAGGCCTCCCCAGAGAAAAGCAAGCATATTCCCAGTCTAAATCAGGAATTCTCAAAACAGTTTTGCCTGAGAATCATGCTATGCTTAAGTTAGTGGCAGAAACTTCTGGCCTGAACAAAGCCTTAAAAGGACACATTCAGCTTATTTGGAAGTATTCTTGTACTACTTTGAAGTTCTGTAGCAAGATTTTATAACCCCTAGTGTAGCTGAAATAAGCAGAGTGTATTCACACAAATTTGATAATTATTTTGAATTTATCAATAATCAGATCAATTTAATATAAAATACCCATTGAATACATAAACACAAAATGGAGTTTTGAAAGAGTGCATGTCATTTTTTCTATTCTTAGACTAGCTACTAGCTATGCATGACATGCATCTGGAGACAGTGGCTATTTTTTTTTTCYTTTGTGCATAGATATAGAACAGGAAGCATGGTCATGGAGAGAAGAAGAAAACTGGAATTTCCCTCATGTAGGTATCATTTCTTTTATCACTGCCTCTTTACGTAATGCTGAATTAGTTCAGTTCACTTCTCCAGCTGCAAATGTCATTTCAGAAGTGTCACAAAGTATGGYAATTGTAATTGTGGAGACTAAGGTGTGCAGAGGAAGAAGGAACAAATTAATATGAATACCAGGACAGCGGGGATTTGGAACTACATGCTTYCTCACATCTCAGAAACTTAGTGAGAAGCCAAAAAAGTGTTTTATGTGTATATTCTCACTAGAATATACATTAATGCTTAACTGCCTAATGCTTTAGAATAGTAAAATCTAAAATTTTACTTTGAATGTTTTGGATTTTCTCCAGAAAGTACAAAATTAAGAAGGCAATAGGTCTTATTGAGAAACTGTATAGAGGATCTTGTAAGTGAGCACAAGCCTCTGAGATGGCTCCTATGTTATAGAAAGTAGAGTCTGACGAATTAAAGAAAACTTCTTCAGTCCTTCCCAATTGATTCTCAAAAAAAATAAGGAGGAAAACTGGAAATACTTCTTGATCCATCCTCTCTGGGATGGAGGATGAAGTCTTTTAACTCACTAGGTATATGTGCCTTAGCACTTACCAAGTGTTTGGCTATACACTGTGCCTTAGATTTACAGTAGATAACAGTTTTAGTGTGGTGTCCTTGCTGCATATGTGCAGCTTTTACCTTCAGTCTGATGCAGCCAAGATAGGAAAAAGTTGGGAGGTGTGAGGGGCACAAGAAAAGCTCCAGCTGGACCCATGACTGTGTCCCCTGATGCAGTCATCAGCATCCCACAGAAAAACATACCGGAATCAAATAACTAATGATACAGATGAGAGATAACTACTGAAATCATTTAGTTCCTGTCATTGGGACAATGCAGGAATATTCCTTAAGTAAAATTTCTTGTGCTGTGCCCAAACTATAAACTAATTAAAAATCCTGGGCAATCAAGCTTCATCACTTCCCTCAATTCTTACTCTTTCAAGCAGCATTAATTTTAAGAGCTTTTATAATGCTGTTCTTAATATAGTCTCTGAGAAGAATGCAAAGTACCAAGAGATCTTTTCAGAAAGATGAGAATCACCAATGCAGAAAAGAAGGTGAAAACCTCTGCAAAGTGGTATTATATCAGTTACAGAGCAGTTAGCACCTAGATGCCAGATTTAAGGCTTGATTTTGCTGTTATTGAAGTAAAAAATAAAATATAAGTGGTTTTCTATTGCACCTAGAAAACAAAAGTGAAGGTCTAACTTTTGCAGGAGAAGCATTAATATTATCTTTTCAGAAGTTTCCTACTGGAACGAAAGCATTTTTTTTATGGAACAGCCTGTAGAATTTAATAGAAATCATATGTTGGTTATAGAATTCTGGGGAACAGATAAAACTCTAATAGAAAAGAAATCATTCTCTGTTAATAAGCACTGTAAGTTTTTTGACTGATTTTTGTAGAACCATATCCTATTTCTGTGGATTGGTGGTTTCATTTACTCTTTAAATAGTAAAATTTCACAAAAGTAATGTTCCTGAAATCTGACACTCATAAGGAGGTAAGTTATACCAATWGCTTGGCAAAGCAAATGCTTCATTTTGCTAACTAGCAGGTCAACAAATGCTGATTGCTGAGTAAATTTGGAAAATTCTATGTGGGTTTAGAGCTGTATATACAAGAGCTTTCAGTAATGTGAGCTATTATATCAATTAAGCAGCAGTTACCACATTTAAGTGCATTTCCTGGAGAATAATGAATGATGAAAAGAACTAATGGTCCAAAGTGAATAGGAGACCCATTAACCCCATTAATTCCTTACAAAATGCGCAGGGATAATCTTTAAGTTTGTTACCAAATAAACTCTGTACTTAAAAAGAAATATTCTCCCTACATCTTTTCTGTCACATATTTTCCTATGCATATGTGACACATACATACCTTCACTTGGCTAGACATATAGTCACTGCCTATGTCTTTCCTCAGCCAGGTCTGTGGTTGACATTTCAATCTGCTTTCCAAGGATAGAACTTTCATGGTTTATTTTATTTATATATTTATTATCTTATTCCAGTCGCACAAGTGAATAAATCTGGCTCACCTAGTTGTGATAATTTATAAAAAATCATTTCACATTAATATATAATGTGCTATGGCTACGATCGCTTAGGATGACTCCGGTAATTGTAGATTACATGGGCTGTTTCATATTTCCYGTTTCTTTACAAGTATAAAAGAATATCATCTCTTGCTTCTAGTAGTTAAAAATGATGAAAGGTTTAATATATTATTTTATATATTATATATATATATATATATACATTTTTACACTTCTTTTTAATACAAACTGCATGGAAAAATCTATCAGTGTTAATAGTTGGAAGGTTAAATAAAATTATTCCTACAAGGCTAAAGAATGAATTAGATTACGGTGTTTCTTCATTTTTAACATAACTTGATAGTATTTAACTGTTATTTCTTCTAAAATAATTAAATAAGACTTTATGGAAAGGTCATTATTACCCATTGTTTTGTACATGTAGTCCAAGATTCATGCTTTATTGTGTGTCTGCCTTTTATGATGAAGAAAATAAATCCTATAGTGAAATTAGATCATTCTTAAAAGCATACAATACTATGTGTGAGAGGACACAACACAATGAAGGTGAAATTAAATGAACGGAGTTGCACATTTTAAAATATTGCCTTACGGTTGCAAAGCAGAGATGAAAGAAAATGAGAATAAAAAGAAAGGACATGATGAAAATGGGCATGTATTTTTAGTGACTTAAGTAAGTAAGCATTTATAGAACTATATCTACTTACACATATATTAATATTAATAAATTATCCAAAAGAACTTCATGAAATTCAAGAGAAAATATTATGCTATACTGAAAATGAAACAACTAAGAATTCATGAAGAATCCATTAAAATGAAATGTGAAACAAAGTATAATTCTGTTCTGTGTCAGAAGTGGTGGAAGAAAGTAGATGTATATATTCTATATAGTATACCTAACAGTGGGACCTTACTATGAAGTTGAAAACAATTTATGAGAATAAAATCTCAGGTAGAAGGAAATAGGGTGCAAAGTATTTCATCAATGAAAATAAAAGTAAAATATACAGAGTTTAAGTTCTTTGACTCATTTTCTTTCTCTGCTTCAGATATGGAAGATTGTCCACAAATAAATTAGTCAGGTTTTTYACTCCTTTCCTGGTTCATAACATAACTAAAGCAGAACACAAAAGGAACATAAAAAGCCCATATTAATATTCTCTTTGGCAAAATGGAATAAAACACAGAGAGCTACTGCTTTGCCCATACGGATGAGSAGGGAGTAGACTGAGGAGAATTGAAAAGTACAGAGTCTTGTACATCTCTGCATTGATGTAAGTGGGCACTTAAGTGGAGTAATCTTCTGGCAGTAGGCAATAACAGATTACTTCTATTGCTTGCACTGCTCCCAAGAGAGTGGAGGTGTATGCTGCCCTTATTTAAACCTAGAAAGTCTAGCCTGTGTAATTTGAATTCTGATATAGCAATCCATGTGCTTTCATCTTCTTGTCACTGCCAAAGATTAGGAATAAATAAAGGAACATCTTGAGTTTGTAGTTTTACGTCTGCCCATATTTTTCTGCGCAAGTAAAATTGCGACCTGTTTAGAATGAGCTGCTTTCTTTAAAATTTTAAGATTGTTCTTTCCATACTACATGCCTTTTTTTTTTTCTTAGCTTGCAGTACCTGAAACATGTAAACAGAAAACCAACATGAAGTTTATTGTACAGTTGGGGCAAGCATCTGCATTTTTAAGTAAAATATAAGTAAGATCCATTCTGTTAAGTAGTTACAAGCTAGAAATAACTCAAACTGTGAAATATGTGTACGCCATGTTCTTACTTATATWATATGTATTTAATACAATGCTGTATTTTAGTAACCTAAATGTGTGTACTGAATGTTGTGAGTTACATGCTTTCATAATTTGACTCTAAAATACGCTGCAGACTTTAGGTGCCAGTGAAATTGGTCAGAAGTTATTCAGTGTAATCGTTTTCATAACAGAGAACACTGTCTGCTCAAAGTCTGTTGCAAAATCTTATGGGTAATTTCGTTTGCAACAGAATTGGCTGATATAAAAGTCCATAATTATATATTCATATATATGTAATTAGAGAGAATCAGAAAAGAAAATAAAACTTGGCATAAATGCATTAAATTTAGCATTGTATTTCTAAATTGTTCATCAATCAATGAGTGAATCCTAGTTCTTAACTACTATCATGTTTTACAGCATTGTTTTTGTAAGGAGAATCACTAACCTGCTTTTATAAAAYGGGAATCTGAAGCAAATGGTCAGCTAAAATAGTCAACTGAAAACACAAGTTCACCTTTTGTGGAACTTAAGCAGCACTATGGCACCTAATTCCACAAGCAAACAGTAAAAGCAAGTTACCATAGCCTRTGAAGTAATCATACATCACCTGAGACATGATAATTTTCTAGAAGTAAACTCTCAGCCATCTGCAAAGTAAAACAATTTAGCTTAACCCAGAAAGAAAGGAGGTTACACTTAGTTTGTATTACGAAGCACATGCCTTGGGCATGAGAACATGAGAGAACGCTGTACTGACGTTTATGTGGAGAATTATTTCATGTGAATAATTTTTTAACTTGGTGGTATACAGCCTGGTATATAAGGCTCAAGACAGTAATTCATGGATGTCACACTTCATAATCCAGGCAACTAAGAATCACTTTCATTCAAAAACATGTTGCTGGAGCCTTTTCTCTTTTAATAATGGAGTRGCAATTGTGTTTGCTTCAGAAAACTGAGCAAAGCCTCACCTTTGCAGGACCTAATCCTCATGGGGTCTTGAACCATGCTGGTATCTGCTGGAGGCACAACACAACAGGGCACGTGCAGGAGGTTTCTGGAGTGCATTGGTGATAACTTCCTAACTCAGGTGATCGGGGGAACCCTGGCTAGAGAAAGAGCACAAGGGAGCAGGCAGCCAATAGATATTTCACAGCGTTAGGGGGTATTAATTCCAGCCGGGGTTTTTCCAGAAAGCATGATTGCTGAGTAAACAAAAGCATTGTCTTGGAAGTAAACAGAGATTTGCAGAATGGAGAGGGAGTGTGATTTTTTTTTCTTTTTTTTTTTTCCCCTAACAATGAAAAATGACAATTTGAAGAAGTAATTCTCCTAACAGAATTTTTGAGACATTCAAAAACGATCCTGTTATATCTTGTACTGTCTGCCTCTAAGAATTGCTCTCATTGTTTCCATCAAAAAATTTAAATTTTGAGACATTTATGTTCTGGATATTTCCTTAGCTCAGACTGCGTGAATGTAATGCCATGATATTTTTATATATTTGGTTTATGTCAAATGAAATAGATACACCTGGAAGCTTTATCTCATCTCACAATCAGAAAAAAACCCAAACAATTAAAGCTGACTGAATACAAATACAAAGATCTGGAATTGGGAGGAGGATTTTCTGACTAATACTTGCTGCAAGATGCACTGTAATAAACAGAAATTGGAGTATCACTATCTAYACACTTGAACATCCTAGGACAGCTGTCAGGATAAATGTATGTTCAGCACCCAAAGATTTTCACAGCTGGTTTCAGAGTAAAAATGTGAGGGCTACCTGCAGGGTGGTCCATTCCCTGTGCGCCTGGAAAGACCTGAAGTTTGACTGAATGTGTAAGCATGTCTTTAGGCTAAATGTAAATAAGATTTCAAGTGCTGTAAAAAACGTAGCAATAGGTGCCCACATTCCTTAGGAAATTTAACCCMGTGGAAACATTTTTCAAAAACCTCTCTTCTCTGTCTGTGCAGATAAAAGCAAACACATGGTATGTGGCTGATTTGTCACATTCCTTATTCAGTGGCTCTGTTAAAAATATGACAGTTAAGTACTGTGTGTTGTGAACCAAGTTAATGCACAATTTCATCTCATTTGCTTTAGTATTTAAGGCCTTCCAGAAGGTCAGACGTGTGCACTGTTTTGTGTATATTTTGAACAAGTTATGCTGAGGCTGGGATTTATATCACACAACTCTAATGATCTGATAGGCCTGAACCTCACCTGCTGAAGCAATTGCCCCAGCTGCGAGAAATGCTAAGAGTCTATAATTCCAACACACTCAGGTCTTGTGCTGGATGCAGGCAACCATTTTAGATACAAGAGAAATGGGTTTCACAGGATGAATAATTCAGGATGAACTAGCTTGAGGTAGAGAGGCTAAATAGCAGTTTTTCCAAGCAGAGATAGTGAAGTACCTAATAGTGAATTATACTGTTAAGAAATATTTTTAATCAGGCGTTTTATGCTGTCATGTTATTCTCAAAGTGCTTGAATCTTTTGTTTGCTTCTACTGTATCAAGTAAAATAATGATTAATCTCTTAAGCTTTTCCGGAAAGAAATGTGACTGATATGTAAACAGCATAATCCGTTTAGGAGATTCACTTTACATAACCATAGATGCCTACCAAATCTGAGCTACTCACTTCAAATTTTCTTTTACAGTCGATGTAAAGGAGAAGGCATTTTAGGATACAATTTACCTGACATTTTAGACTGGTATGATAGATATGGATTTCATTCTTTCTTCCCACAAAGGCAGTAAGTCTGTGACATGGCAACCCAGTCAGGCATCTCACAAAGCTCTGAGGATTTTCTGCAATTAAGATGTCTGTTTTACACTTTATTAGAAGTATAAATATGAGAAATGGTGATTCTATAATCAGCTTTGTGGAAATGTTGGTCTTTGATGAATGATAACTGATTTCCTGTACATTAACAATAAGAAGAGTTTGAAGTACTGCTGAAAAGACAATATACTTTCTAATCATTTGTTTTTTTCAATACTTTAGAAGCTTATTCTGTATGCACAATATCTTATCATTCACAATCCAAAGACTGTGGTCAAGTTAGGATGCTGTATTTAAATATGAGGAAACTGTTGCCAGGGTAGCCCCAGTTCTCAGTTTGAAAGTCATCTTCTCTGAAGAGAAGTTTTGATTCCATAAGACTGGGAACATTTCAGTACCTTATTAACTAGCTAAAAGTGTGGGCATTGCAAGCAGAACAGGTAATCCCAGAGAGTAAAAGTGAAATAAAATCAAGAAATAAAACTGTTATAGCTGAGTAGTTGTCTACTGCATAATAAAGAAAACTAAAAAAGCACTAAAACACAATTAAGGCAAAATAAAAATGCATAATAAACCAAAGTAAAAGAAAGAATACACATATCATGAAAAAAATGAAACTGAGCAATTTGCTGTGAAGACATTGTCCAGTTTCTGTAGGAAAAGCAGTACAAAGAAATAGTTAACTTGCCTTATTGTGATTCTCAGGAGTCAAATCAATATATCTTTTTTTTCCTGGCAAAATTGTAAGTGGTAAAATTAGAGTGTTAGTATTCCTTTATAGAGAATTTATAGTTTTTAAAGTCTTCAGAAAGTGTTGAAAATATTACTGGAATTTAATTACAGAAATTACCTTTCAAAATGGGAACAAGAATTTTAACTTTAGAGGGAATAAAACTGCAAAAACAATATTTATTTGTGTAAATATGTGAAGTTTCAGTGAGTATGTACTTGTACTTTATAGTAAATAACTATAAATTAATAATAGGATAGAATATCTCACCTGATGCTAATTCACTAGCTCCTAGAGCTGCAAAAGGTTTTCAGATGAAGTCTTTCATCATATACAGCCATTTTTTTTTGAAAACATATTGTGCTTTTAAATTAACAAATTTCCCTGTCATTTTCTAGAATTTTAAATATGATACTCATAGCGAAATATTTTTCAGTGCTCTTTCATCTGGGTTATCAGAGGAACTACTCTGGTAGTGATAAACTCCCCATAATCTCAGAAATGCTGGTCATTGAAGCTTTGAATATGGATGTTGTATGTCTAATTTATAAAAGGATACAAATTGTAAGTTCAGTTCCTACTCTGTGTCTCAGGGGACTCTACTATATCAAGATATTAAAGGTCTTTCCAGAGATTGAAGCAATAAAGCAACAGATTTCATTTCATGCTGTAACTGCCTCCCGTCACATATAATGTTTGCTATAATATCAGTCAAAGTTGGTGGTGCAAGTTGCCTGAAATTCTTTTATTTTCTTTCTCTTTTATGGGTTAAGCATTGTATATCTAGACTGAATATTGGTGCTACCTACAGTGTCACTGTTCTCAACTGATGCTATGAAAAGAGTTGTGAATTTGAAGTTAATGTATAATATCCCAGCTAGCTCTGCACGTACTTTATTATCATACAGATAACCTTATATGGTTTACTTATACTAACATGAACAAGCATGTGCTAAAGAAATGGCTGTTATAAGTGTGGATTAGCTACTTCTGAAAGCTATTGGGTAAAATAATCTTCCATACACATTTCTTTCTCATTATCATCAAGTAGAAATATGTTAATCAGTTCGAAAATGTACTTACCTTTAGTCCTATATATATAAACAAGTATGCACAGAATTAACATTTTTGGTCAGGCTCTTGATTAGTGCTTGAATAATAATAACTGTATTGGTCTCATTCAGTACATAGAACTTCTGTTGATTGCCTCTTAAATCCTACAGAAGGACCAAAGGTGATACAGTGCAGAACACTGCAATTTCCTGACCAATGTTCTGCAAGTTCACCCAAATGCAAAGCACATACCATCCCCAGAAYGTTATCAGGTGAAGGACTGTGTGCAAAGAGGTTAAGAGGGGACACAAGTAGGTGATTAAATCTGTGTAACTCATGAGAGACATATTTTATTTCTATATCTATCTACTTTGGATAGGCAACTGGTGGCCTAATTTGATTAAAATCCAGTCTTAATGAAACAGCACAAAAATGCTTATGCAGATGCCTTCAATAATGTGAATCATAGACTCCTTCATGCTATAATTTATTTTAAATTTTAGTAGYTGTAAAGTATTTTTTTCTCTATAAAATATTTAAAGTAACAAATAGCTCACTGATTTAGGCTATTTTAAACTTTCCAAGTAAAATGCTTCACATTTTTTTTCCCATACTGTGTTCTCCAGTCATTTGAGGAAATACGTATTTCTTATGAAAAAAACCACACTGAAACAATTCAGATACTTCAAAGCCTTAGGGTGCCTACCAGAACTTATTTTAATGTGTGAGTTTTGTTAAATTTAAACAAGGGAYGAAATATATATGTCTATCCCATCACTGCACAATTTGCTTTTTAAAAAATGATTCTTGGGGCTAGGTATTTTCAAATATAAAAATATTTATAAATTAGATTATAAAGTAATATTATAAATTCAAGCTTGCTCAAAGCATAGGACTAGAAGTCATAAGAACACAAGCTTTGCTATGACTTTGCTAATGACACAGTGGGAGCAGCCTTTCTGCAATATTTATACATTCATAGAAAAAGGAGGGCAATAARTCAGTAGGGAGGACAGGACATGCAATTAGATATATTCCTTTCGAACAACTATATCCCTTGCAAACTGCAATTAATCCTCCTCTGCACTGTGGTTCACTAACATCTGCGGAGTACCTTCTGGGAAAGAGCAAGGTCTGGAAACTGGAGCTGAGTRTCTTCTTCAGCAACTGCTCCAAGTCAAGGACTCTGACAGAGATCTACTCAGTTTTCATGTCACATGAGGACTACCTGTCCTAAGCCATCACTGCTGAGTCAAACTTGCTAGTAGCAGTTTTATTTCTCTCCTCTTTCTTTCCTGAAGATACCCTGTAGGTAATAACAACATAGTATCAATCCTTGGTTGAGCTAACTAGGACAATTGAAGCTGTCTTTTAGATTCCTGCATTGTTGGCTGACACCAACACTGGCGTGTGGCAATGAATTAGGTTGATGTGATGTGGCTCTGTCCTGGGATGTCTAATCCTGCTGTGTYTGCTGCCTGTCTGAGATGTCCTGCTGTGTTTGCTGTCTGTTTGAGACTTCCTTACGTGAGACTGACAACTTGGAGTCTGGGCTTATTTGGGATTTGGAAATATTGCCAATATTTTCCATCCCAAAAAACCACATGACTACAACATTGCTGTCAAAAATGAATTATGTTACACATAAAGCTATCTATCACTATCTATACAAACTGATTCCAACAAGGGAGACTGAATGTGCACAGCTGTGTGCTGTTTTTTAAAAGCATCAAGCAGATAAATGTACTTATCATTTCTTGCTATTAAATCTCTGCATTCTCAGTGTGTAGATCATTGAGCTCAGAAAACCTTCCATTATAGACCATCCTGTCCTTTTTCATATTTAATTCTTTGTGGTCCTCACAGAGCAAAGGATTCTTTGTTCCTTCTGCTAAAACCGAGCAGGTTGCTCCCTGTCATCTGCTTCTGCTGCATGTACCTGAAAAAAAAATCTTTTTCTGCAGAGTAAGATTGGACTAACTGACCTGTAGATCCCTGCATCCTCCTTCTTATGTTCTTSAAAACGAGCATGACTTTTGCTTTCTTCTCTGCAATCAGGAACCTCCCCGATCATCAAGAAATGATAAAAAGTGATGTAAAGTTGCAGGATAGAGCCTTTGGCCACTACCTTTCCTCTTTGTGATACTGACTCTGATACTGGTCAATTGTTGACACAGATGCCTCCCTGAGAAGGAAGCAAAGTGTGTTAAGAAAACATAAAAGTTGTCCTCAAGTCTGAGGAGGAAGTCAGCACTGATATCATTTTCTCTCTATGAGGAGGAAAAAAGACACCATGAACTTGTCCAATCCAAGGCCTCAAAATGCTGATGACTTGTCATAAATTCGTGCCCACACATTTGCTCAAGGGAACTGAGTTTTCATCTTTGGATCCAGAAGCTCATCAGCAAGGACAGTGACCAATTTTTATTAGGATAGTTTTTTTATATTAAGAATTTAGCTGTATTATAAACAAAGCTTTTCTGTATTAATTTGGACTATAAGGGTTAGTATTACATTATTTATACTACTAAACTTAAAACCTATATTGGAATAACAATAAATTCTTAGATCTGGTGCCTCCAGCCAGTGCAGAGGACTGTGTCCCATGCTGTCTCACCACCATCACTGCACCAAATTTACCAGTTCTGTTCATCACCGAGAGGTGTCTATGGGATCACTGGGATCACTCTTCTGTTTGATTATTGGTTGTTTTTTTGTTTTCTTATMGCAAGCATTTCTGATAATTTTACTCTTGGTAAGAAGTCTGAAAAATCAGTCTAAGCTGAGCAACCTACTTTGCTGAGTTTATGAATTCTACATGAATATCATTTTATAGCATGAGCTACTGCGTGATATAACAAACTGATAAAATGGAATCTTTCAAGCCCTTCTTCAAGGTACAATTTTTCCGTGGAGAATTGAGCTATTTTCAGCCTTGGACATACCTAAGCAGATAAGAGGATAAATCTACTATACTTCTAATTTCAATAGTATAGTGTATAGACAGTAGTATCCCAAACCAATCCCTCCTGTATTCTGCAAGYGCAGGGAGACTTAGAAGTTGTAAAGACAGTTGCACATAATAAATTTTTCTAATGAAGATTTATTAAAATAATGACTTTCCCACAGATCTCACATATAAACTAAGATGTCTGACTGAATATACCTATAGTGACTTCATAGCTGTGAAGAAAGAATGAAATTRTTTTCCTAAGTTCAATATAATGTATTAAACATATATGCCTATATACATGTGTAGATATACATACATAGACACACACAAACTGTATGCATAAAAAGTCAAAGGAAAGAAAATAGCTCAATGGTTTTAATACTGAGCATTAGATTCATTAAAAAGATTTAAAATTAAATACCATGTAAAAAAAGAAATACATTCTCTTTATGATAAACATGATATGCTTGCTTTGTTTGCTACTTCTTTAAAACAAAGAGGACTAAATTAGAGTCACAAAATGATATATTTTAACATAAAATCCAGTGTTAATTTTGATTCTCCTTTTTTATGAGTTTAGCATATAAAATTTAAATGTCGGGGGATTTTACTTAAAAAGTAAAATTCTGTGAAAAGCACTTCAGAAACACAGATRTGTACTTCCAATAATAAATGCATCTTTTCTTTTTTAAAATACACATGTGATTACAGAACAATATGTCTTTTAAAACAATTGTTGCCTAGAGATCGAGAGACAGATTCACTTTTGGGGGATTTTACAGAATGAAACTTCCCAGACACAGAGGTATTATTTCTCACGCATACTTGTATGGCATTTTGGCATTAACAAACCAATTCCTCTTGAAGATCTTGTATATGCTGCCAGTCTCACAGACATTTTCATGTAGAGCTCATTAAAGTATGATCTTTCTTTCAAGGTATGACTATTCAAATACATCATATATTTCAAAGTTTTAACAGCAAAAAATATGGCCATTAGAGATATTTCAAGCACTAGCTTGAAAGACTTCCCATGGATTCCAGAATTATGCTGCTATTTTTATTCATGTTCTTGATTTTCCATTTTCCCCATACATCTATGCAAACCCTTGCAACTGTACAAGTGCCTTTGCACTAAGACACTATTTAAAAGAGACAGGTATAGCTCAGATGGTACAGTACTAACTGGACTGAAATTACAAGCATCAGTTCACTTTACTGATTAAAACATATATGTGTTTTACTGATCAGCTCACAGCCATGATGTGAGTTTTCAAGGGTTGTATATAATCCTCACACTACAGAGAAAAAATATATGACTACGCCAAGATGAGGTAAATTAGAATACTTACCACTTGATATTGGTTTCTGTGCTGAGGGTTGCTGTGTCCTTAGCAGGGATGGCTGGCTTGGTTGCATAGTCATTATTGAACTTCTTTTGCCTATATGCCAGCATATTAGCATGACGGGAAATCAATATCCTTCTTACCTTAATAAACTGAGTTATAAACTGCAGGAGTCCAGGAACTATTTGGTGAGTTCTCGATAGGTCCCTTCGTGCATAAGTGGATTTTAGTAATAAACAAAAGGATTAAAACTATTCCTAAACTAGCATTTATGGAACAGAGGGACATTGATTCTGGAACTCAGGATGTTTCCCAGGTATTTAGAAACTTAAATGACTTTTAAAAAAAAAAAAAAAAAAAAAAAAAAGACCTTTTGTAAAGGATATCCAAGGATAATAAGAGCAGGTTGCTCAACCACATGATGAGTGAAACCAGATTTGTTTCACCTGAACCTGGGCTGCCATCCTAACTAATAACTTAATATTATATTATTTCTATAATATAGTCAAGTAGACAGCTAGCATCATATCAGAGCATAGAATTATACTTTAGTACTGGTGCATCTAATACAGGAACAAACTTTGAATCAAAACTGAAAAACGGAAAGCTAGATTAAAACTGCAACCTGAGCTGCCTCTGAATCATGGGATTTTGGTAACTTGGGGCTAAAATATAGCACTTGTCATCTTATTCATATCTATGACAGCCTCAGCAACATTTAAGATGAATAAACAGCTTTCACTACAAAATGAATTTCAACATGACAGAGATAAGAAACATATAATGCAACTAGAAGGGATCCTATGAGTCAGTCAGCCCTATGCTTCTAACATCATAAATTATATTTGTTAGCAAAAGAACTCTGTAAAAAGTTTTAAATGTGCCCTGTAAAGTATAAAAGATGGATGCTGACTGAGATTTGGCCTTGGACATTAAGGAAAAACATTAAGTTGGAAACATCAATATATGTCAGACTCACGCTTTGTAAAATAGAAGATGTATGATTCTTATTGTCATACTGATTGGAGGTTTAAGAGCCCTATCTCCAAGCAATATTATCCTGCTTTTGACATCTACCAGGATTCTGTATCCTCTGCACAACCAAACAGGCATTTTATTAAAAAAGTTTTTTAGACCCAGAAAAAAAAAAAAAGCTTTCAGTAATTCAACACTCCAAGAAACTATGTGCCAGAATCCTTCTTGTGCTTGCTAATGAAGTAGTGTGCCTGTTGCCTCAACGCTATGTGAATGCCACCTATTAGACACTGCAAACAGAGGCAAAACTGTCCCAAAACATTTCCATATAAAAGAGGAGTCACAAGTGTGTGAGGGAAAGTTATATAAAAGACTGAATTAACTTACCTAATTTTCTGTAGTTTGCATTGGTATTTAAAAGTGTTTCTGCATATCATAGGAAATGACAGAAATGAATGTAAAAGTTGTGAGAAGGAAGAGAAGCAACACTAGAATATAGGAATATTATATATAGAATACGGGAACTATATACAGAATACAGGAACACTGTAGTAAGGGAATGGTATCGTTTATGATTAAAAAAATAGACATATTTTTAAATCATATTTATTTAATCAATTTGGGGAAAGGAGGAGGAGAAAGTTGGAGTCAGCCACCTGGCAGCAGAAAATCCAGGAACCAGTCTGATAATGCATTCCATTTTTTCTCTATTCTCCCTTGCTGTTTGGGATTAGCTCTCCCCTCATCTGAGGCTGCAGAAGGTGGATGTGGGAGATAGGGCAGGAAAATGTGGAAGTACTTGTGTGTATTTCTGTAAACAAGCAGGAAGGAGAGGAAAGAAAAAAAAATCAACATTTTAGGTCTTGGTCATGGAAGAGCTATTTGATTTTATGAYTTATTTTGCCCCTTCTCTAAGCTTCATTATCTGGATTATACTGGAGCTTCCCATATGTTTACACTGAAATAAGAAAATTAATTAAGTAAATGTGGTAATTAGTGCAATTTAGCTCTGTTTTTATGACATTGCAATCTCTGTTGCTTTTTGGGGGCCTTTTCTGCTTTCTGCTGAACTGGGCCCTAGCTCTATTCCAGAACTGTGCATCCCTCCTATTGCAACTCCTCAATTTTAGAAGTGTTCTCAAAATCCTTGAATATCAGAGAAACAAAAAACAGGCAGTTTTGTTTTGCTTGAGAAGCCTGTATCTGCTTCTCTGGTCTGCTCTGTATTTCCTTGGAGGATCAGGATTTTTGCTGATTCACAGGCTGCAAAGCAGCCAACGTCAGCTGATAATCTGTATGGGTTATCTTTGCTTAGGCTTGAAGATGTGGCTTTACATCTCAGACAGTAAATCCATTGTCTCAATGCAGTCTGTTCCTCTGTAACTAAGTCTGAATCCTTAGTTATTCTTTTTGAGACCTGGCTTGTATAGTTTACTAAACTGGCCTGTATAGTTTACTAAACTGCTAATTCTCTCATATACTGAATTACTAGTCCAAGCAAGTTTGAGGGAAAAAAATGCCATGACTTTTCAGCTACTCACTTACCTTTATCATTCTAAGGTTCATTGCCAGAAGTTAAAAGGTGATAGAGGCTAGATTCCTAATTATTACGATTGTCCCACAGATTTGATAGAAATTCTAAAGCCTGATACTACAAGAATATTTCTGTTGTAAACATGAATCTATAAGAAGGATCAAAGTGCTACAAAATTCCAGTTGAAAGAGGCATTGCAGTTGTCTGACACAGAAACAGTGACGTGTAAAAATGCACAGAACTTTAAAAATACTACTTTTTTCATTAAAGCAGCTGCATTAAATTTAAATGAATGGTTTTAAACTGTGGCTTTATCTACTGTTATGTGATATATAATACGTAACTTCAAAAATCARCAGGAAACTTAGAATATCTTTGTGGTAGCTGCTTCTATTTACATGTCTTCAAACACAGCAGCAAATAATTCAGGCTTTCCTACAACATCACAATGTTCCTGACCTTTCTTGCTGGCACTTCTGAACACGTTTACTGAATTTTCAAGACTGATCTTTTGGCATTGAGGTATATGACAAAGCCTCTGTTTACTACAAAGGAAAAAAGCTATATATAATGTCAGATATATGATTGCACAGGAATCCTTTTCCCCCATGCCCTTCCCCTTTTCTTCTCCTTTCAGCCCTTCCAAAAATCTTGATTGCCTGCTTCCCAAGCAACAGCAATAGCAGAGGCAGCAGCAATTGGTAAGATGCAGCAGTATTTACTATTATGGCACCTATGTTTACCACTTTTCCACATTTGGCACTCCTCCTGAAGGGTACCCATGACATCTCTAACTGCACTAGGACTGTGGCTCTGRAGATATCTTCAGCTTTTAGAAATATAAATGCATTTTTATATTTATTAGTAATAATTCTCAACTAATAATTCTCAACAGACACTGTCAGATTATGAGCCATTTGCTAAAAAAGAGCACAAGAAAGTGAATCCCTACTCCATACAGGTCTGTTTCTATTCAGAGATGACTTGTACTGGAGTTGTAGGAGATCTGTAACTTAATTGGTAACAGCTGTTAAGTTTAATGAGCCTCCAGTCTGGAAGGTCTGATGTCCATAGACACTCGACTCACATATGATTTGCAGACATATTGTCAGTGTGGCGAGTACAGAGGTCTAAGTCACATAAAATTACAGGATTTGTGGTGTTGTCTTCTTCATAAATACTGAGGGACCCAGGAGTTGAAACTGTATAAAATTTATGTGCAAATCATCTATTTTTCACAGGTAAGAGAAAAATGGCATTTTGTTCTGTTATTTGACTGTGCTCTTATTGCAAGATGAGCTCTTCAGGAATCAGCAGGCCCTTCACCACAGGGTATGATGTTCTCCTGGTACTGATCCTACCAGCAAAGGTTAGAGGGAAAGAGTGAGAAGCAAGTAAAAAATCTTTCCTCTGAAAACTGAGCTGTCAGTTCACAGGCTACTGCTATCTCTGAGAACCACTCATGTCCAAGGCACATCCTCTTAAATTTTCTTTAGGGTCTAGATAGGCTCAGGTACTAAAGAACATAGCTGGATTTTTGGATGGCAGTACAGTCAGCCAAGGTTTCTCTTCCCAGGGCTATTTCATACCACTAGTGTACAAAACAACAATTTCTGGCTCAGTTAGTATTTAATAATGAACGTAGACCAGAACAATCTCAATAAAAGAGCCATCATTTGGTAGGTGGGGACTGTCTCAGGAGAAATGTGAGATCTCCTTTCATTTCCCTCTAGAAGCTTATTAATTTACTTAAAGCCTAGTTATTATCGCCATTGTAGAGAGTATTTTAACCACTTGGACATAGTGTTAGACACATTTTTGTATCTGTTGGGGGTTGATAATTCAGAGATTGTTGCCTTTGACCTGGCCAACATAAGCTTCTTTCCTTGCATTTTCTACTGGCTCACTCCATCAGACAGCTGCAATCCCTATGCATTTTATTCGGATTCTATGCAAGTCTGTTAATGTGAACCCTGAACTTAGACTTCACATTGCATAGCATCTATTTAAATATAGAAGCTGCCAGAAGCATGCTGGCAGGTTGTTTGTACCACAGATCATCTCTGTCTTATAGGGTAAATGACCTGTTTTATCTTGTATTTATTTTAGTTGTTTACACATAGATTCTACTGCCGCTTTGCAATGTTAAGTAATTTATTAATTAGCTTGCATTTTGAACACACCTTTCAATTTGCCCTTTAAAGGAAGAGTAGTATCTGCTTTTCCACTACTTCTCTCTTTTTTCCTAGTCCAATAAACTCTTTGTATTTATATTTTCAAAATTACAGCATTTGTTTCAGTTTTCTTACAGCTTACTACATATCCCTTGAGCTGAATACATACTGTTCGAGAATGGTTGACATTTATTATCTTTACTTGCTGGAAAACATTGATTTTATTTATTTTATATTATTCTGCACAGAATAGTGATCACTATGTTTTTCTGTGTCAATATCCAATGAAAAAAGAGCAGAATAATTAGTTATATCAAGACTATGTCAGTGACATTGTTTCTCACCTTGTCAGAACTGGATTTCTGTAGCTTAGAATGAGATAAACTTCTGAGAACAATAGGAAAAGTAATCTTGCAGGGATTTAAATTGTTGGGTTTTTTTGATCATAATGTCTTAAGACTGTAACTAAAAGCTTTCTGGGACTGCAATAATCAGTGTCTAAGATTAACATTATGGGTCAGTTGATGAATAGATACATTCACAAATGAATAAGATACATTCACAAGTGAATTCTGACTGTAAAAGATGCACCATTGGAGTATATGCTTACCATTAGGATTGAAAATGTGTTTAACAAAAGGAAAAAAAAAAAAAAGAAAATAAAGAATGACACTGATTGCATTCTGCAAATCTCCTGTGACTTACAACTGCCACTGTATCGAAGTAATTTGGGGAAAAAGGTGCATTTGACAAGATAATGAACGTATTTAGAATCCATTCTATAAGATGTGTTTGCTTGTCCAAAATTCAAATTCAAAATTCAAATGGACCATAGAAATGTACTTACACACAGTAAGTACTTAGCACAGTTTGCTTCTATCTGAAGTCTTAGTCACAAATAGGTCTCTTCAAAGAACCAAGGTTAAGGAAGATAAAGACATTTTTGAACAGAAACTATCAGGCAACATCTGGAACAGCAACATCAGAGTGATTCATGAGCYGAGTAGCACCCTTAGTTGCTTCATTTAAGATAGATATTTTGACATGTAGTCAGCTGTGCACTCRAACAGCTTAACTTGCTGTCTTTAACTATATGATGGTGCCATCATCCTCAACTATCRTGGACACACAATGATGTTATTCTCCAAATTTTCCTGTATTTCAAGACAAGTTGTCGTAAATTTATCTGTGTAATAAATTTTGTAATTTTATTGTCTAATAGAAGAGCTGTTCACAATGAGGATATATTCAAGATACTCATAAATTAACATTCAAAATTACTTTTTTTCTTTAGCTATCATGGGATTTCCAGTATAAAGTAACACATAGTTTAGTTTTTATTCTTTTTTTTTTTTTTTCTGAAGCCTATGAAGTTTTTACCTCTGCTTTCCTTTTGCCTCCTCTGTGATGATAACCTATAGACTGAGGAAGACAAATGATGTTTATGTTCATTGCATTGCAATACTCATTTCAACAATTTGCATATCATTTGGAAACACTCCATAGCGTTAACTGAGGTTAATATTCAAACTGTACTGAAATCCCTTATGTTTACTGKTTTTTGTGCTCTACTTACACCATGATATAGGACTTTGGAATTAAAGCAAATGTAGTAGGCATTTTGCTGAATCTACGTAGTATGGGTTTTGCTGAATCTCTACTGTAGCTATAATAAGCAAAGCAAGCACAAAAGTTGGAATGAATAATACTGGCATTATTTATTTAAGTTCTTCATGCTTAAACTGGTCTCTGTGCTCTGCCATGGAGTTCTTTCAAAAATATTRATGAAATAAGTAACATGCATGAATCTATGATCTTTCAGTACTCTTCCAGTTTTCACAAGGTCCTACATGCCATGATCATTTTTATTGGGTCCTCATGGAGGAAAATATCAACAGAGTTATAAAAAGTCAAGTCCACCAATATACTGCTCTTGCTCCAGAGAGATTATAATTTGCCTTTACATGTTGTAAATAGGAGACTGTATAATCTAACCACGTGTGGAGAAACAGAGAAGAAATGACTAGTAATAAAAAATATATATTTTTGAATGAGCTATGAAATCTATACGGTAGTTTTTAATTAATTAGAATATGTCACACAGTTTCTGTCTAGCACTTACCACTTGCTTGGCTTTCTCCCTTTGATTACTAACTTTTTGGCCCAATTTATGATGAATTTTACCATGCTAATTCCAGATTTCCGTGCTAGTTTATCAGGTTTTTYTGGCATTGTGAACCTGCTCTCTGGAGTTATTCTACCACTCTTACTGTTACCTAAAAATTTTATAAGGAAGCTCACTTTTTAAGCCACTGGGACAGAAAGTAGAACTTTGCATGAAACTACCGACAATGTCTTTAATTGTGATTATAGACTAGATGCTAACTTTCCTTTGAATAGATTTCTTCAGAGAGTTGTAGTTGTTCAAGACTGATTTGCCTAGGTTTTGGGGCTTCCTTTTTCTGTTTTTTTTTTTCTCTAGAACATTAGATGGTCACATCTAATATCTCTCTAATGTGAATATAAAATGCTACATATATTTCCCTTTTCACAAAGCCAGTTATTCTCTGAAAGGATGGCATGTTTTTCAGTGAATCCTATTTTATCACCCAATCTCCAAAATAATTATAGCTTCCTTTTTTTTTTTTTTTAAATAAGGTTTTTTAGCTTCAAAGTCATGCTGACTAGTATGTCACTCTTTTAATAGTGTTCAATCTTTTTGCAGTCTATTAGGGTTTCATCTGTCATTGAGTTCTCAATGATAATCACTCATATTTCTGAAATTGCTTTGTCCAGTTTCTTAAATTCTGTAGAGACATTTAATACATGCCATTGACTTGACTTTCAACTTATCTTAATCATGTTTTTTCTTTCTCCACACTACCTTCCTAGTTCTTGCACTATACTCTTGTACACAACTTAATTGTCCTTTTATATTTTGATTTTATCCTGAAAACTGAAGGAAAAAATATTACTTTTTTTTTTATCATGCATATTTTCTTTTAAAGAACAAATATGTGGGAAATTGTGAACTAATACATGTAGCCATCCACCTATTTGAAGCCAGAAATATTTTCAAACTCTGAAAGTTTCATGTAAAGTTCATGTAAGTTTCTTTTCTAGTGATTTTTATGCTTTTGTTCTTGTTTGTCTAGATAAAAAATAGCACACATAAATATGTATATTTTATTAGTCTCAGTAAGTTCTCCAATGTGGCCCAAGAGTACAGTTGTAGTGATATGGTGGGTCAATCTAAAGATGGAACAAATGAAAGTTTCCATGACACTAGATTGAACTGTAGCTGGCTGAGATCAGTACTTTGTTTTCATTATCTTTATACCCTTCCTATATATTAAGCAGTAACCAAAATAAGTTGCAGGTTCTGCTATGAAAGCCTATTAGTTCCACATTGAACCATTACAAATCTATCATGCTTATTACATGTTGTAAGTACTTTAGTGCTCAGCTGAGTGGAATATGTGAGTGTATAATCCTTTACCATGTAGKTGAGCATAGGTTAGATGATTTTTTTTTAACTTTTGTCCTCTATGTTACGGTCCTTTTGAGATGATGTGCATGATGAGATGTACTTGATGAGTGTGTGACTGGTGATCAGATTAGGAAAGAAAAAAAAAAGGCAAGTGATATATCCTCCAAATTATCTTTCAGCCTTCTGGAACTGGCAGGTAAAGGACTTCTTGGGATATCTGTATTTAAGAGTCCTTGAAGGGTTATTTCCTCATATTCTTCTTTTTTTGASTTATACTAATTTTAGCTGTATTATCCATGAAATATATGAAAAAATGATTCAGTATTTAAAAGACTGGTCATTTTTCAAATCCATCTCAGAATTTTAGATATATCAAAACCTGTTGCACATGCATCCTTCTTTTTATCAGATGGCCTGGAACAGCTTGCTTGGGGTATGCTGGGTTGTGCACTGTGCATGCTCTGACAATACGTCCTTGTGAGTGAGACAAAAAAATGCTTAATATAGAGAGAATCTTTATCTAGTTTGGGTAATTATCTTTRATAGTTTCTACTTTAATAGTTTCTACTGAAGATGTTGAATAGTATGTTTTTCAAGGATATATGGACAATAATTTGACAAATCATTTTGGGAATAAATTCAAGCATAGAACTGAGAGTGAGGTGACTGCCATGTCAAATGCAAATCTTTTCCATCACATTAGCTTCTTACTAGCTCAGTTATAATTTTAAGATTTCTTTTGTTTCAGCTTGGAAAAATATTTTCTTTTTTTCTTCTTTGAAATCTCACATTGGAAATTTAATTTAGGATACTATTAAAGGAAGGTTTAAGCCTTCAGACATACATAATTTGTTATGCTAAAATTAGCTACTTTGCATGGAATATTACTGTTATAATCACTTGTTCTCATTTTTGTATTGACATTTCTAAACTTTACGGTTTAGATTATTTAACTACCTTTTGTTTTGTGAATGAGAATGCTAATTGTTATGGAAAGAGTTTTTTGACTCATTTCTTCAGTATCAAAATCATAATTATAATGATTTGGTTAAGTTCTAGTTCAGAGAAAGTCACGTCTACTCAGTTCATTTACACCAGGATATCTACTGCTATAGTTTAGCAACTAAATAGCTAAGATGTTGAATATTTAAAACATTCAACCAGAACCCTAGAACAGTTCTATGAAAGTTGAAGATTTTTTTCTGCCTATGTGTACATTGCTTTCACAGACTCACTATTCCACTTATAGCTCTACATTTYCTAAGGATCCTATAGGGATATCTAAGAGAAAAGTATACCGTTCCAAGAGAAACACATATGAAGTCACATATTAGCTTATCACCTAATAAGTAAAAGTAGCATAGAAAAACAACATAAGAACAATAATGGGTTACAATAACAGTTCATCTGTTGTCTAGAGTTATGAAAAATAAYGTCTTCCCCAAAAGTTCTTTCCTGCCAGCTTGTAAAACATTAAGACATCATGTGTACTCACTTGTCCTTGAGCACAGATTACATAGTCCATTGCACTAGCCTAATCATAAGTGAGCTTGTCTTTTGGTTTCACACTTCCTATCAGAGATATAAGTAAAAGAACACCATATATAAGGAGATTTCTATGAAAGGACTGAAGTGTTTTTGTTTTTTTTTTATAATGTCCTCCTTGGGTTATAGTCCTATAAAGTCTATAACAGTCTTGAAAATGAAATACATCTTAATAGTCCCAAAGTAGTAGTCCATAAGATGAAGAAGCTACTAAATTGCTCAGTTAGTCCTTCTCTGACACAAGGATTGCATAGCTGATTGTATTTTTATACTATAATGCAGAAGTGGTCTCATGGTCCTGTACAAGTCTAGATCTGATGCCTTTACACAAAGGCTTTACTTGCTTTAGCCTCTTGCTCTGGGGTGACCCAGTACATCTACTCAAATGGAAAGTCTCAGGTGATGCCATGTTCAGGGAACACAGAGAGTGATCTGGATGTCCAGGCTGATCTGGATATCTAGGTTTTTTAGATAACCTTTTGATTCATCTTGTTACTTTATTTGACAGTCAGAAGATAAGGTAGCCTATGCCATTCCCTGAATGGAGTGAGTTCCCTGAATCCATTCCTTGAATGGATTAAGTTCAGCCTATGAAAGAAATATGAACTGGTGAACTCAGGCCTACAATGTGCTCCTGTTGCTGCTGGACTTTTRTGCTTGGATACGGTCAGTTTTGCAATTAAGGCCGTGACAGTTTGAGCTGAATTCAGTGGTCTGAGCGCTCTTCCCTTATTATAGCCCGTAAGGGACTGCATAACATGAGCTTGAAATAGAGATTTAGAGAACTTTCATACTATCATACCTGCTTCCAGTTGTGCGTTCTACCTGGCAATCACAGTAGGCTCAGCATACTAAAAAAAACAGTTGATTAGAATGATATGTTGTATGAAATATTTTTTCCTTTCTCACTCTCAGGAAAAAAAAAGTAGCAGTATAAATTTATGTACTACATTTTATGTTTCAAATAGTTGCAATGATTTTTTTTTCTGACAAACAAAGTTTAATTTAAAAATRTCAGTTTCATTAACCTCAGATGTTCTGCACAAAGCAATTTGGGTTTGACAAACTATATCTGGACTGGGGGATATCTGTTGAACACTATAGAGAGCACTGAATGTTTATATCTCTATTTGGCCAGGATAATCAGGAAAGCTAGTTATGTCAAGTCAACCTTGAATCTTTATGAGTACCTGTTTTCAACAAAGGTTAAATTTGTATGATTTTTTTAGAAATAGAGCCCCTTTCAGCATTATTTAATGTAGAGTAATTACTTGAGATCATTTATTTAATACAGAGTTCTCATGAGCCAGTCCCATTTATAGAAACATTTATTCTATTGGARGATAAAATCCTTTCTTTAAAATCTTATTTTTATTCAAAATATTTCATTATAAAGCAACCTCTAGCTGAAACATCAATTGTTCCTTTTTCCAGTTCTATTCTAAGATGTAGTCTGGCAATATAATTACACTAATTTCTCCTGTGATATGGGAGGAAGTAACTAGATCTTAAAGAAAGTCATCTTTAACTCTCTCCAGAATACTTTTTTTTTTTAATATTTTACAGAACAGTGAGCTAAATCACTCATTGTAGCAATCCTAAAATATCAATATTTGTAAAACTTATTGTGCTGTTACAGTTGTGCAGAGAAGTACACTTAATAAAAGAAAACACAACACTTTCTAGATATCTAGAATACAAGTTCTTTTTACTTTTTTTTTTAATATAGTATAAAGACTATGGCACTATTCTGTGAGAGAAATCTCTTTTCCATTTTTCATTGGCTACAGTCTTCTGGTTCAACTGTAAGAGTTGTGGCATCAAGCCAAGGAAATTGTCAAGTTCAATGTGATTCCTGTGTTCCAAAGAACTACTGCACTTTCCATTTCACAAAAGATGGTTTCTGACTTTTTTTCCCTAGAAATGATTCAGTTCAAGAACAGCGTACAAACCAAAGTTCCACAGTACAGAAAAATTTCACTTTAGGGCTGTCAAGAATAGCTAAAATGTTACAACTTACTCCACTATAGATATTCTCTTAGCATTACAGCAAGTAACCTGCAGTAGGGAATTAAAAATATGTCCCTTAATACTAGTGAAAATAAACCCTTTTTCTCTTATAATGTTTATCACTAGGACTTAAAGTAGTGAGCTTCATGTGCTTCATTTCCAGAGGGCTGGAAGTGTTCCTTCTGAATAGGCATCTGCTAAAACATTTTCTATCAAGAAGAAAGGAAAAGGTCTATTCCAGCCAATTATTTCACCATCCCTCTTATTTTGATCATCTCTAGCATCATATGGAAACCATCACTGCTATAAAGTTAAAATCATATTTATACCAGACAAACTGACTCCGAATATGGATTTTATTTTGGACACCACTACATTTGACATGCTCACTATACTAATCCATTTCTTATATTGCAAGCATTTCAATGGTAATTTGCATACAACATAATGTTAATCAGATATCTGCCTGGTTTTGGTAGTTGTCAGGATAATGATTGTCCAAAAGGCATAAGTGAAGCAAAAAAGTCAGTGAGAGGGAAGGCTTTTTCATTTTATTTTAGCATATTTGATATTAGTGTATTTAGGTGTGTCAGTACACACAATGACACACAATGCTGTGTAACATATGCAGCATCAACAGGAAAAAGGAAGGATGTTAATATCAGTGATTTTAGAAAAGACTAAATCCTTTTCTGGATCTTCTACTGGCCACTTCATAAAACAATAGAAATGAAAGCTTTTAAGAGGCAMCTCACTCAATATTTCTGTAAGGAAAGTATATGAATAGTATAAAGTTTAGATAAATTTGCATTTATATTTATTGATTTTATTTTTCCCAAGCTCATGGAGTTTATCTTACTGCAGTCCCAGCTGAGTAATAACGTCTACTTTACTTTTACTCCGTAGGTAATCSAAGATTTTTCCTTCTGCAAGGCCAGCTAGCTAGTCAGTAGGACTATTTKGGGTTTAATTCAGGATCCATTACTGACTCATTGTCTGATTTTGGTGAAGGTGAAGTTAGTATTTCAGGCAATTCAAATAGTAACCAGATAAAAAATRGGGTCCTACCAACCAACAGTCCTCAGCTGGAAGAATATTTCTATGTTAATCAATTAAAATTAGTTGGGCTCCCTGAGCTCTAATTCATGTCAAAAAACAGCAGCAAAATTATTGGAACTTCCTAATGAGGTATTAGAAAATAAGAAAATGAGACTTGGGGTTGAGATAAAATGTTTTCAATAAAATTACTAAAGTCTTTGATGTATAAATATAGTAACAACAAGAGTATAGTAATTGATTCATTAGTGTTACAGAAATATTTTTTCTTTGCTTATATGATTGATATGCAGATGTTATGGTTAAACACTGCATAGACTGAAGTAGAATCTGAGTATAGACCAAAATAAAAATACTGTCTCTGTTGACCAAAAGACATTTAAGATAGGCATAGTTTGAAGTCTTGGGAGAAGACAGGAAAATATATGAGAAATGGAAGAGCTAAGTGAGATCTAAAGAGGGAAAAGACACTTTGAAAAGAATGTAGTATAATATCCCAATACAATTTACTACTGGAGAAACTAAACATATGAAATATTTCTCAGTTTTCAGTTAGGTGGAAATATATAAGCACCATACAGTGCATACCTGCTATACCTGCATACCTGCTATGAATGTGAATTTTATTATAAGTAGGAATTCCAAAATGGTGAAGTAGATGAAATGCCCAGTGCATTTTTYTGTTTTGATCTATATTACATGAAAGGTTAAAAGAAGACTGGGTAGGTGAAGGAAAYGCCTCCAAGCCAAACAACCCTCATCAAGAATGATTTCAATGGTGCTTTGTAGACCTAATTACYGTACTTTTTAACTATGGTAGAGTAAGGCTAATACGCTGCTTGATTAGTGTTAGCAAGGCCAAGATTTTGGTTTATAATAGTTTCCGAACATGAAAGGGACTTATGCAGTAAAGACTAGCATTTCTCCTAAAGAGCTGAATGGGAWGTAAGGGATGGGGAAGTGAATGTAGGGAAGGAATGAGGTTGGTGTGCTCTTAGGGGATTATCTCTTTACAATGTATGAGGTATTTTGTGGCCTGGTAGTGTTTTCCATCTTCTTGTTCAATGTACCTTCATTTGGGTAGTGAACCTTTTAAGATTTTTTTTTTGTAGATATATACGTATGTAATTGGGAGGGAGATTAATTTTGCAGATGGTTTATAGAGGATCTTAAGTGTAGTTTAGCTAACCTAATAACAAGATTTATTCCCTTTGTGAATCCATTCTCCAGATAATAATAAAAAAAACCCATAAAACTTGGAGCCTTGTTAGGATCTTGGAGGAAAAAGACTTGCCTACCTTTTCCCACTTTCTATGACTAATYTGGGGCTATGGACAGGCTTACAATTTCCACCATATAGGAGAGACTTCTTACATATAATGAACAGGCCAAACTGTTACTTGTTGTAGTCTGGCAGAAACATCTAGCAGTTTCTATTTCATCAGGTGATGCTTTTAATTCCTTAGCTGTCTCCAGAACTCCAACTAGAAAGTGAAAATGATGATAGGGTTACTTCTAGCTGCTGGAACTATATTAACTATCTGCTTAAAATGTGATATTTGGAACCATAGCTATATTTTGTAATTGGCTTGTTGACAATTTTAGATTTGTATTCATTTCACACGGAAAAAAATAAAAGTAAAAGCTAGATGAAGCCAATAGGGAGATGGTGGGAGCATCATTCTAAAAAATGAAATATTTATTATAACATACTTCAGAAAACTTAGATAATTCTCTTGTATCCTGACACTAGATTTTAGGTTAGAGCTTTCCTTCCCACTTCATAAAACGACAATAGGGCAAAGAACAGGATCATTGCATTTAGGAATATGTTAAATTACAAARGCAATTCAGAAAATATAATTTAATGTCACATTCTACAACTATGGCATGGAAAGGGGAAGCCATGCAAACATTTACACAAAGAAGAGCTTCAAACAAATTTTGTTGMGAACAAGAATACAAACAAAATTAGAAACAGAAATATTATGCATTCATGTGACTGCATGGACCACAKCATTCACTCTTGAGACCTTGCAGCCTTTGCTTTTAGCACATACTTGCAATAGACTTTTCTTAAATTTGGGTATCTGTGAGAGCTGAAATAGTTTTGAAAGAGACCACAAGCATAAATCAAAGTACTTTCTACATTATTATCTTTTCATGATTTCTGTCTCTCAATTCAGCTCAAATTAAGTTTTATTGTAGCTTTTGTTAGTACTCAGAAGTACCAGCCAAATGATGCCAAATGTTTTCCAAAGATAATTTTGCTCCCTTCTTATATGGTGAGCTACATGATCTTAATTGTAACTATTGCAGGGCCCAAGTATTRCTTTGATCTCAAATTGCTGAGGATTATGTGGTCCTGAAGTGCAAAAACCTCTGTGATGACTGCTAATTGCAAYTTATAATTTCATTTAGACCAAGAATGAAAACAACAGGTTTGCCATAATATACTGAATTAATAAGCTTATTTTACTCATTTGTGTATTCCACTGTTTTAAACTGCTAAAATATGTTCACAGTAATCTAATTTATTTCAAATGCATAGATAGCATTGTTGTGAAACCATGCTGACTTAATTTGCAGCTTGCTTTTAAAAGACAGAAGAACATGAAACCCAAGCTGTTAACTATTATTTTTCAGGAACTCTGCATAACAACATATTTCTTTCAGCAGAGAATATGGATATTTTCTGTTTTGTGTATATGATGAATAGATCTGCCTCCAACTCATGTATGGCTTTGTTTAAAAGAAGGAGAGGTTTTGTACAACAGAAAATGTGTAAATAGAATTACTCCTCCTGGATATTATCAAAATAAAAATGAACATGGTTTAAAAATGAGTTTAAATGTCAGTTGCAAATTTTCCATTCAATTCAAAAACAGAAAATCACAACTGAGAATTTCATGCACATACAGCACTTTTTAATTATTGTGTTTTACAATACATGGCTTCTAATTTCATTTTACTCATTGATCTATTTATACAAGAATTTCCAGGACATAAGTCTGTTCTGGCAGGGTAACAGTAAAAAGTGTTCTAGCAATATTTTTTGAATAACATCCTTACATCAGATGGTCAAATAAAGATTATACATGGTCATGTGTATTCATTAAAATAAGCTGGAAAATATAGATTCTCATTAAATAAACGCAGCAGTGTGCTACTTCATCAAATGACAATAGAGCACAGAAAATTCACSTATCTGCCACATCATCATGAGAGAAACACTTGAAGTAGTAAATATTGTTTTGTATTTGTAGCTGTATAACCAGCTGTTTAGAATAGTACCGAACTTCATTTAAGCAGACACCCTTTAACTCTGTAGGACAGATTCGAATCTCAATTATAGCTCTATGAATACAACACAACTCCATTGTCTTCTGTTGGATGTCTTCCAAAGACACTGAGATCAGAGTCTGGCTGGCTGGTTTTGTGAGATAGTCCTGGCAATGTTAACCTCCCCTGGTGTTTACTGCTGGCTCCCGCAGAGTTTCAGAAATTCTTACAATGTCTTAAAGAGCATGATAAATAAAAACGAGCAGCACTGAAGTTTTGCGAAGTGGGCACACTATGGAAAACTGCGTTGCTGATGTCTTCTAGATCATCATATCTATATCTAGATCATATCTAGATATCATATCATATCTAGATATGATTGTATTTCTCAGATAATACTGCATTTTAGTTATGTGCCACTGAAAWATAATATACAAGCAACTTTTGGAGTTGTCCATTCCAGGTGATGCTGGGCTGGTAGAAGCATTCTCTTAGAAGATGAATTAGAATCTTTTYAGACTGGAAGGAAATTGGGCTTCTTACTCCAAAGCAATCAAATCAGGGCTATTTAAAAACAAAACAAAACAAAACAAAAAAGCAACCTTATGTTAAAAGACAAACAGTGGGTCCTACCATATAAGAGAACAGAATGCAAAAGAGATATAAATACAGTATTAAAAGGAGAAATAAAAAATGCACACATTACAATAACCAGCATGCCAACAACRAAAATAGGGTTAAGTAGTAAGTGACCATTTATGATTTAATCTTGCTTTAACTGCAAAATGAAAACTGCTGTGGTAATGCAAAGTGATCTCTTTTCTCTTATTTTTTTTCCRAAAGATCAGATGACTCATTAATTGCGAAAGTTGAAGCACTATTTTGACAACTAAACTACTCTATAAAAAGGAAGAGAGCCCTCCTCATCTTATTAGCATGTAAACAGTATTTCACTAATATGGCTAAACAAATCAGAGTCATTTCACTTCTAACATGCGATTATTGAGCTGACAGTTTTCTGTGTCTGTGCAGGTGAATGTACTCAGCAGGGAGGGAGGTATCCTGGATTCTCCATTCAGAAACTAACTTTGAATTAATTTTGCTATGTTCCTGATCATGTTAGAATGATCAGCATGTCAGAATAAGCATCTAAGCATGCTTGTTAAGCAGCTTTGATTGACTGCATTAGACCTCACCGGAGACCTATGTGCCTATTTTTCTAATCTGTCTCACACTTCAGATGGAGACTATTCTGGACATGCACAAATACTGGATTTAGGCAGTTTGCTGTTTCAACAGGAGCTCACTTTATGGCCTGGAGCTTGGGGTCAGCAAGGGAATTACCTACTCTGTTTAGGCATGTCCTGGAGATGGTATGTTTGTATAAAACTCAAGAAAGAAATGAGAAGTCTGTCTAAGTGTCTCTCTTGGATCCAGATGCTGTCCTAACATCTCAATGAGATATTTGTTATTTCCCCAGGTGGAACTGAAAAAACGTGCTGGATCTCAGAATCCTATTTATTTTTGTTGTTGGAATACAGATATTGGTGCCAGTGCCTGTCTCCTTGGTTTTTCTTCTCTTAGTGCTCTGCAGCTTCAAAGAAGAAAGCATATTAGAGTTTTATCCAAAAGTCTGTAGTTTCATCTGCTCACACCAAAATATGTTCCCTAATATTCTTTTAAAAGATGTCCTTTTATTTAGGGGTGATTTTGAAGTTTTTGCTAGTGTGAGCAATATTCTTAGATATATACCCCCTCCTCCGCAAAAGAGCAGATTAATCTGAACAATCTTTTTTAATATTYATAAGATCAATTTTATTGCCACTTTTGACTTGTTTACACCACAAATGTACTTTTTGGTTCTCTTCTGCTCATGTGTTTGCATAGGATTGTGAGTGGGTTTGATCCAGTCTTTTTGATATCTCTGGTGAATAATGAGTAATTTTATGCAGTAAGCAGTTCTGCATAACATAAATACACACTGCCCCATCTCTTTTGGAGGATTTAGATCAACTAGTGGCACTGTCATTTTGGAACTGTTAGAAAATTAGTTAGAAAAGTTAGTTGGAAAATATTAAGATATATATAGCTACCATTTAAGTAGATCTGGCACATACTTACTTGAGTTTTTATATTATGCTTTGTGTAAGAATGGAAGGACAATATATTGAATGTAAATGTTAATTTCTTAGCTTTTTTCATTTTATGATACAGCCCTACAGTTTTTCCAGCTTAATTGTCTTTCTTGGCTAATTTGTTCCATGTGGTTTTAACAAGTGTGTGTACTGGAGATAGGGGCGTTTATTGATAATAACAAAGCTGTGTTACAAATTTCATCTATTTTTCCTTTAAGCATTTTTGTTTTTTACAATATTTCTTTAATTAGAGTCTTCTGAGCACTGTGACTAACAACCGTACAGAAGGACTTTGGARAGCTGCAGTGCGATTTATAATGAGAGATAAGATGCTGAGACACAATGAGGAAGATAGAAAATAATATTTAAATTAATGGATTATATGGGCCTTTGGTTTGATGGGTTCTTCTGACTTGTTTTATAGTAATGCAGCTCGTGCTTCTAAGTGAAAGTTTGGTTTCCACAACAATAATATGACAAGGATCACACAGGAACTGTGGAATGTAAACACACTTGTAAAAAGTAAAAGCATTGCCAATTGGAGGTGATTATGATTACAATTATTTCAAATTTACTAATTGAATTAAGTTGATAAAACGAAGAAAAAAAATATGCTACTGAATCCAACCTGTCTTTGCTAATAGAAACCCTAGATATAATGCTTTTAATGAGATAACTTGGAATTCAAACTCTTTTCTTTTAAAGTAGTATCTTGGAGTTCTTTTGCTTCTGTCTAGTGATATGAGGATAAAGTAACTATTGCACTTAGGRAAAAAAAGTACATATAAACTTCCTGCCTGATATGAAATCCCCAAATATAACAGCATCTTATGCAATGCTTTTAGTTATTACTTTTGTGTTTCAGTAAATGGATTCTTGTGCAACAAAATGTCTTTTGTTACTGGTTGATTCTTGAGTTCTGGAGGAGTTCATCTGAGAAGCCTGCAATGTACCAAAAGACATAAAGTTGCCCCCAAGATAGTAAAATGCTGGATTAAAAACATGTATTTTCTCTGTTTTTCACTTCCATGAGACATCAAATGTTTGATAACAACAGGCCTACATTTTTAGAATAATATTTTACTGTTGACATCTTTCCACTTGGGAATAGAAAAAAAAATGCTTTTTTGATGATACCTAGAGGGAAAAGTATTTGATTCAGTTCATATTATATATTTTGAATCATCAGACAAAAGCTAAATAGAAGAACATACAAATATATTGATGTATATAAATATTTATATAAGTATGTATACATTTTCTGCAAATCCTTCTAATTTGAAAACAGGTAAAGGTAAACAAGAATTATTACATCTTTTCTAATTATTTTTGACCTGTTGATAAAAACTTCCTTCTTCCTGCTAAGCTTTATCATACAGAACTCAATTGACTCTAGTATAGTCCTTTGGAGGTTATTATATCATCTTTTAAGATTATTTTCACATACCTAGGTAGATACTGGTAGCATAAAGATTTTGGAATTTGCTAAGTTTCTACCTGCATAAGGAACTAGAGTAAATGCCTGAAGTCAGCTAAACTGTTCCTAGAGGTAAGAATATACCTAAATCTATGTCAGAGTAATGCCTTACCTGGTCATTCTTTCTGTAAGTTAAATAAATGCCAGTTTGTTGAAATATTCCTTGCTGAGTTATTCAAAATTGATTGTAATGGATATACTCAGTTCTGAGTACATTAAGCAGAATTACCTCCCATGGAGTGAAATATTCTGTGTTGTCTGCAACTCTGCAGTTTCTTGCCCAATATTCTGTTTTTTTCATGTCTTCTTCTTAGTGTAATACTGTGTTTCTTTCCTTAAAAGTTATATTCATTTCTTCAGTGAGAACTTTTATTTGTCATCCCTGAATATTTGGAACAACACTGGGGATTCATTTTATTTTTTTTCCTTTGCACATCTTGAGTCTCCCATTCTTTCATATTGTGTCTATACACTCATTTAATGCTTTTGTAAAAACTTATAGCTTATCTTGAGTGGTATAACATATGTATGTGGTTTTGGATTCATCTTATAGATCATTTATGAAAATCTTTCATATATTTTCCACAGATGTAAACTCAATTATGTCACATTATTCCCTTTGTCTGGAAAGCTCTTGAATCTTTTCTTAAAGAAAGATATATAAGAGTCTTTCCAAATTCACCCCAAATTGATCAATACTGACTTCCATCTTCATGATATTATAACTTAAATAAACCTGCAGGGAGATAGTATGAATGACTGCCCTAAAGTCAAAAGAATCTGAAATAGGTATTCCCTTCTAATAAAGCAAGGAGCACACAGTGTGAAGGTTACTTACAACTCCTCCTTATTTTCACTCCGTTACCAATTGTGATATCCCTTCGTATCAAGTGAAATATTCTTTAAAATTTTTATTTAGCTATTTTGGTAAATGTAATTAGTGCTAATCTTGCTTCATAGCACAAATAATGAATTTATGGTGGTTGCTTCAGATGTTTAAATACTTCAAAGAGTCTCTAATACTGAGGAATCTTTAGTAGTTTGAGAACTTAGCCAATGATGAAAAGATTCTTTCTTTTGAGCATTGTATTTGGAAAAGAAATCACAAAAATATGTTGAGCAAATCATATAAGGAACATTATTCAAACAGCCCTAGTTCTCAGAGGCCAAGGTAACTTGCTGCTGATATTCTTGTCCCCATAGAACAATGTCTTTAAGATTTAGGATTTAAAAAAAAAAAATCTCTGAAAGCTGCATCTATTAGTCACAGTAATAACTGTCTCTTTGGCTGACAGCTTGAAAGAAACAATGCTTTATGGCATTGAAAGAGCATTTGAAAATACCTGCAGTAGTAGTTAATCACAATCCATTTTTTTTTTAAAGGATTTACTTTTAATATAATTCCAAAACTGCACTTGGTTAGCAGGCAGGAGGTAGGAAATCTGTGCCAAGATAAGAAAAAWATTTTAAAGAAAAAATAAAAATCAGAACAGTTAAAATTATAAGCTAGGCCAGAGGTTTTATATGCCTCATATAACTCCCAAGGAAGTCAGCAGCAAGATAATTCTGCACTTCAAAGAGAGATGCATCTTACCAAATACACAGTGGGCAGAGGTAGGGATGTATATCCTTTTCTGAAGAGTACAGTGAGATTTAAATGTGACTTTCTCCTTCTTCATGGATATTATGCTGATTTATTGGAATAAGTCATCAAAGCAAACTCATCAGATGGCTACACAAAAGAACATATTATTGCATAGCTTTTTAGAGTGGCAAGATAACAAGCTATCTGAACTCAGCTATGGCTTAGAGAGCTCTGAACATGAAACGAAAGTTACAGATATCTTTAAATTCATGTATTGCCAATAGAGCTTTGCAAGTTTTTGGTGAATAAGATAGAGTTATTTTCCTATAAAAGATAGAGTTATTTTCCTATAAAAGATCTTTTTCTCCCTCAGTAAAAATTATACTTATAAAGCAACAATGAAGGCTAAGAACTAAAGGTCAAATGCAATTTTGCATACCACAACTCACTTTTATATATGTGGCCTTCAATATTTAGGCATAGTAAGCTTTGCACTTTCGCAAGCCTGGAAAATGAATGATGAAAACTTCAGAAGAAAATCCATTCCATTGTTTTTTAATGTTTTTTTTTTCCTGTAGTAATCCCAGTGAAAATAAATATAGATTACTATGCATCCTTCTTATGTGCAAAAGAAAGTAACATTTGGTCCTTTTCTTTTTTGTTTTGATACACAGGTCATGATGAGCTTTTTTCCTTTGAGAACAGTATCACAGTAAGCAGAGGTGAATCAAACTCTTGAAACGTAAGTGTGTCTTTATGCTGATTTCAGTGATCACCAATTTTAGCTATTCTGACACTCATTTTACACTTATATTAGTTGAATAATTTGCTACATCTTTTGTTAAATTACTTTCTATTTAACAGAATTTATTTCTAAGCCTATTTTGTTAAGTGCACAGCAATGTCAAATGTTAAATGTCAGCCAGTTACTTCTCTTGTTTCTTCGTATTATCAAATGAGTTAGTTAAATTCTCTTTGGAAGACAAGATGGTCATAATACTAAGTTATTTTAAAAGCTGTTTATATAATACAGTATTCGGATTATGCTAACAAACCTAGCTCATTATACATAAAAAGCCCCCACTATATCTTTATGCAGTTTTATCTGGTCAACTTTTAATTAGTTGCAGCAGAATAAGAAGGCATTAATTTCTGGAGAGTTAGAGGACATTAACCCATAGCTTAATTTGAATTTGTTTGATGCTCAGAGATGATAATCAGTGTTTAGAATTTTGGCTATCTTTATTCTTATAGAGTGTGTTATGATTAAGCTTTTAATTTGATAAAAAAGACTCAAATAGCTACCTAATAATGATTTACTGTTTTATATATTGCCAAATAATTAAACTGAATTAAACTGTATGGTTTTATTTTACTTTAATGTGACAAAGAATAATACAGAGAGAGTTGTTCTGAACAAATTTTTGGGGTTGTGTGCCTTAGTATAATGTTTAGTGTTATAAATCAAACATGAAGGAATATGTTCTTAAGTTTGTCTAACATATTCTTGCTCATTGATGAAATAGCTGTACCACAGGCTTGACAGCCTCTTCTCTGAACTTTTTCCCAGGTTCCTATATTCTTTTACAGATGATTGGACCAAATCTATATACAGTATTTAAGATGCAGATGGACCATGAACTATATATACTGTTCTCTGTTGTCTATTTACTTTTTGATTATTCCCAACAGCTGACTTGCTTTCATGAACATTACTGAGCTAAACTGAGGTTTTCATGGAGCTCTATTACATTATAGTCTCTACTAATCTACCTGGAATAAATAGCAGGCTTACAGGCCTGTAGCTTTCTGGATCTCTTCTGGAACCTTTTTAGAAACTGCAGGCATAATCATCTCCCTCCAGTCCTGAGTACCACGGTAAGAGAGAACTTCATACAAACTGACCATTTCAGCTATTTCAGCTATGTTGTCCTGAAGTTCTCTCAGACTTTTGGGTGCACAGTGTTTGATTCTGGTTATTCTTATTGCTCTTTTTCTCAGCTTATTGCGTAATGTTTCTAGTCATTTCACTTAATTCAGATCTTTTAAACAGGGCTCTCCCCATAAAGGATCCCAGTTTGGGAATTTCCCCAGGTTTCTTTACAAWAATGAACGGTGAAGTGTCCATCTCTTTAGTTTGCAATGTCTTTCTTCTGTTTGCTTGCAGATACATTTTTCAAAGGGTTTCTCGTCATCAGCTATCCTAAAGACTGTCTAGCAGGATTCTTGCTCCTAACGTATATGTAGAAGGATTTATTATTAATTTTGATTTCTTTTTCTAGTTATTACATATTTATGAATAATATTCCTCAGCATGACATAATAAATGGAAAAAAAAAGCGAGATCATCATTAAGAAGGTGTATTCATTGTAGAGCATATTCATTAACAGAATTTTTCTCAWGAAATATTCCACTTCATACAGCGTGTTGAAAGCACAATTTGATATTGCATGTTCAGCTATTTTTTTATTTGTCTATTTATTTTCATTCTCAGTATTTCTGAACTCCATGCTATCACTACATGCTAAACTGAATAAAATGTTCCAGTTGCAGATGAAAGAAACTTAAAGAAAGTGTTGCTTCTTTATTTATTTTATATGATGATGGTATTCATTTTGCTGCCAATTCATGAGGCAAGCTCATATCTTACGAGATGCTACATGAAGATCTCTGCCAGAATTTCCAGATTTCTTTTTTTCCACTGCATATGTACACACACATACATATATATATAGATCTATATATCTCAAATTAGTTTTCCCTATCTACAGTATTTTCTCTCTTAAAATTATTCTGCACCATATGGAGTCATTGATTAGTCACTGCTGTTATATCATGTTTGAAAGCATTGCCTTCTGGAGAAACTAGGAAGCAGCCAATAGTAGCAAAAATATTTCTGAATCCATTTACTGTCCAATCACTTTCCTGCCTCTTTTTATGGGGCTTATCACAGGCACACCATGCAGACACCATAGGGCTGGTCTACAAGATGGCTTCAGGTCTCTGGAAATATGGAGGCACTCTGATATCTTCTAAGCAATGCTCTCTAAGATTATTCTACTTGGAGGATTATATGGTGAAGTCATCTGAGGCTATGTTTATTAATTTGTTTTTTTAGCTGCAGGGCGACTGCTTGCAGATATATTTTTTCAAAGAATGATTTTATAAATACATTTAAGTATAAATGGCTTCACTTCAGGAAAGGGAAAGAAACTGCACCCTTAATAATAAACCGGTAGAAATGGTGATAAACCTGCTCCTGGAGAAATGCTCACCAAAATCGACATGTTAATTTTTCCACTGTCTCTGTATAATTTCAGTGTGTCAGTTTTAGAAACCATAACTGGCAATTTTCTACAGCCACCAATCACCAGCATGTGGGAGAAAACCATGGTAGAATTGACAAATTTATTCTTATGGCATGTCAGATTTTCTAAACAAAACACCCATAAACATATGCTCYCTCTTAGGAGTCTCAAAATAGCATTTCTCAGCAATACAGAAAAAAAGAAAAAACACTAATTTTGGTGGACCAAAAATATGTGACACATCTTGTTTTGCTCTTTGCACACATCTGTCAACTTGTGCCACATTTAAAGGCTGCCATTAATAACAGGAAATTATATATGCAAGTCTTGCTTCTTTTTCTCTCAGACATACTCTTAGATTTATCAGTAGTGGAAGCTTGCGAGGGTAGAAAGAATTCAGCATTTGTTGTTTTAGAGGATTGTTTATTGAAAGAAAGTGCCAACGCAGATCTTCTGCTCCCTCTATTTGCCTGAGTGTTTCTGAGTATGTATATGCAAGCCCTTATGTGTGTTTGAAACGAAATTTGTCTTTCAGAGCCTGCCCTCTCACATGATAAATTCACATATAGGCAGCAAGCTAGTGTGCATTGCCCTGGGATGGCCATATGTGGAGCTGGCATACTGGACTCACTCTGACAGTGGTGATCTTTCGGGAATTTTTGGATGTGGAGAATCACAAACAAGATTCTCTATGGGAGTTGAGTGCAGGGACTTTGTGAAGGAGCACCCTACTATCTGACCTATAGTCAGAGAGTCCCTGACTGCCAGTGAGTGGGAAAGAAGCAGAAAAAGGAGTGAAGAGAGTGCACAGGGTGAAATACCTGGATTATTGCACGGACCATGTCGCAAGCAGGAAACATGCATTTGCATGTGAGTTAAAATATGTGGTTATCCAGAGCTAGTAATTATATATTACTTGAATATACTTCATTACAAATAATTGTATCAGGGAATATGGTAATTTAAAAGAAGTTTCCTCCTCAAGGATACTGCTGAAATACACAGCTCTATTTGGCCATGCAGAGAATACTCTAGAATAGTATCATCCTTCAGTGTTATTCGAATTCCCAAAAAGGATGTTTTCTAACCCCTCTCCTCCCTTTTTGCTTCCTCTTCATCTTTTTCTTGTCTTTTAATTTCCTGCTTTTTTACTGAGAGCCTCAAAGAGCCCCTTGGCTCTCCTCACTCAAAAGAGCAATGAACTGCTTCCTTGGGAGTCAGTAACCAATRCTTTGTGATGCTTTGATTTTCAGGAAAATCAAAGCTGTTGGCTTTCCTCAGGAATGTAAAGTGCAATCTGCAGCATCCTCTCCCTTGACCCAGACCAGGGAATTTAAGTCAATTTTTAAGTTGGGTTTTACACAGGTAAAAGAAAGGCTTTAAATGACATGAATAGGTGGTTAGTAAAACTCATTTCCATTGATAGGACTAGAACTTACTTTTCTTACCCTAATTTTCACTTGGGTCTATCTGTATTTTTTTCTAAAGCATAATTATTTTCCTCACTCAGAACAAGCTTGTGGATTTGTCAGGATATAAATTAGTCTGGCAAAGTTCTATAAAGAACATATAGAGCTAATGATAGCTGTTATTACTAATCTATTTGGGAAGCTTATTTCTGAGAAAAGTTATTTCACACCACTAAAAAGTACTCTGTACTGTCTCCTCAGACATAATATCTTCAGCAAAAAGTATTCCTAAGAGACTGAGCTTGCGCTCTGACAGAAGAACATTTTACTTTACTTTTCATTACTGCATTGCTACTGAAATTAAGACAATGCCCTCTGAACACTTCTTTTTTATAACTATTCTCTGTAGAATTTGGGAAGGGAGATTACGTCAAACTGTAACTTCAAGACAATCTACAGATTTATACGTTTGCAATAGTTTTTAGCAGATCTTATCTCCTGATATAGACCCAGGGAAGCTTCAGTATTGGGGGRCAGTACGTAGTCATAAAACTCTGAAGCACTTTTCATATTTCTTTAGRAGGAATTAATAGCCCCTTTTTGACAAGCCAGGGGGTTATTAGATCTTTAGAAGCTTCAATCAAGTTATGTGGCATAAATACCTTTTAGTCCTTTACATCATTAGACATGGCATGAAAAAGCTTTTAGCAGCTTTACAGCTGTTCTACAACATTTGATATCTAGCAAAGAAATACATCTGGGAGCCACTTGAAAGTTCTTCACTGTGTTGATTAATATCTAAGAAGTGTGGGAAATGAACTGGAATAAAGGTAGCATTGTACCAATTCATAGTGTTTACAAATAATTATTAAGCTTTTTCTCTGAAATACTGGGATTGAATTCCCCCCCACACTCCCTTCGTTTTTATAGCAGTGTTCACTATAAATAAGTTGCAGGAAAATTACTTCTCTACTGTTTCACAATGCTTCTCTTATCTAGCAGGCACAGCTGTCACATACCCAAATGCTTTTATTTGTGTTTTCTATGGCTGGAAATATTATTGCTTAGGACTTTTAATGGAAAAAAAAATCTTATTAAAGTTCATAGTGAATTTTAAGTAATCTACTAATTTTTTTTTTCAACCTGGAAGAGGCAATGATTGATTAATTTATCCAATCCACCAAAACATTTTTCCTTTTTTTTTTCTGTATATCATACTTACAACTGTCATTGGATTAACTGACTGATGTATTGCTATATATGTATATATGAAAAGCTAACTATTTTCTAGCTCTTTTGTCATCATTTTTGCACTTCTAAGCAAACCCAGAATATTGAAAAGCATAAAGAAAAAAATGTCTAGAGTTGTGTCTGGCAAAAAAAGAAAAACGTGTTTAAAGCTTTTAAGCAATTAAAATATCATTTTCAGTCAAAGAAAAAATGGAAAATTTTCACAGAGGTGCTGGTGAATTTGTTGTTCTTATCTAGTTCATATTTAAATGGATAGAGTCAGTAAAATGAGTGTTTTTGAGGTTTTTTTTTTTAGTTTCACCTTGTAGTCCTCTTATATTTTTGATTGTACAATGTTGTATAATAAGATATTTAGGAACTTACTGCATTTAAAATTGTAATTTCTCCTTAAAAAAATCTGAATATTTTTAATGCCCTTGTTTGTGCCTAAAGTGCAGTATATCTGGGTTGCTATTATCAGTTGTCTTCAATCCATCTGAAATTGATACTGAAATTGTTTTTTAGAATCAAAAATCATCTCTGAATGGAAAGGAAAGGCTCAAGGAGGATCTTGTCTATGTGCATAGATCTATAAAGGAAGAGGACAGAGCCAAGCTCTTCCTAGTGGTACCAGGTGACTAAACAAGAGGCAATGGGCCCAAACTGAGACACAGCAAATTCAATCCGTAAGAAAAAGTTTTACTGGGAGGGTAGATGAGCAGTGGAAGAGGCTGCCCTGGGAAAGTTGTGAATTTTCTTTCTTGAAAATATTCAAAAGCCTACTGGATACTGCCCTGAGCTTAATCTACTATAATTTAGCTGAGGCCTTTTTACCAATTCTCTCTTCAGTCTTTATTGGACTATTTTTAGGGTTTAAGGCTCTTTTAAGAATTTCAGTATTATTGAAGTAGAATGAAAAATAAAAATGCATCAGAGGAAAAAAAAAGAAAAGCTCATTTGACTTTTGTTTCTATCCCTGATTCCAGAAATGATAGTCTTAACTGCAGCACTTTTTAAATCTTCCCAGGGATCTATTTCTTTCAAGTTAAAGAAAATGAAATCTTTCACTTTTGTATGTCTATTTGAAATCATCTTTTAAATTCTATCTTTCAGTAGGCAAAAAGAATAATTGAAAAGAGCTATATAGAGAGCAAGGCATCATTCTGCTTTTCATCAAAAAAAAGAAGCTATACATCTAAATCTAACTTTTCCATTTGAAAATTYTAGTTCTCTGAAGCCACATGAGAAGATGAGTTTAGCTGGTATCCGATTCCCCTATCAGCAGTGATAGAATAATTTAGGCTAGGAGGGATATCTTAAAACCATCTCCTAAAGTCACCTCCTGCTCCTTTCTGCAGAGTTGCTTCCAGGATGCGCTTCTGCATTAGTTAAGTGTAAGACTATGTAGGTGTCTTTGCTGAACCTTTTTGATGTTCCCAATAGCTAATAACTTCAATCTGATGAGTTCTCTCTGGGAGACAGCCTTTAYCTTCCCTGCTAGGATGGAAGTAGTCCATCCAACATCCAGGTTCACCATGTTACCTAAGTAGCAGAAAAAATTCAAATTCCTTCTTGAATCTGCTAAAGGATGAGAAAAAGAGAAGAGAAACTACCCATATTCATCTTGTCATGATCATAAAATTCAAAACAACCAAAGCAAATTTTACATGATTGCACACACATTTTCAATGTTCTTATCAGTGAAAATCTCAATATATTTAAATAAGAGCAGGTGAAACTTCCTCATTTATATACCTTCATATTTTCTGCTTTAAGACAACTGTTAATAACAGCGGTAATAGAAACTTAGAAACTTGACATCTGTGATTAAAAATTTGCATGATAGTGCCATGCAGGCTGAGGTCTTGGTCCCCAAAGCCTTGAWAGATAAATGCAGGGTCTGTTTTCTTGCCTGCATTCCAGTTTTTTTCATTGGAAATACTCATTGGGAAGGATGGCAACCTGACCTGCCTCACTTTGCTGCAATTAGGAGGTGACTGAGGCAGATACAYAGAAGTGGGACCTGGCAGCTTCTCCTGTATAGATTTAGTGTTCTTGGCAGCGTTCTTGGCAGAGCAGTATTGGTTACTATAAATGTATGAAAGGAGCGGCCATCCATGAAAATTACTGTGAATTACAAGGGAAAAAACCATGTATATAAAAAAAAAAAAAAAAAGAAAGAAAAAGAAAAGAAAAAGAGAGAAAAGAGTTTGAGTTTGAATTCCCACTTTGCAAATTCAGAACTGTGAAAAATATTTTATTCAGTGCCAYACTGCCTGTGTCAGAGGCAAAAGCTAAACACAAAAGTGAAAATCTTCCAGGTTCTTTCATTCTTTCTTGTAGAAATTGTTTGGCTATGACTCCAGTAAACCAAAATAAGCACTTGCTAATCCTTTTTAATGAAAACTAGGAGATTACATGAAGATGAATACATTAAACTCTCATTTTCAGTATTAATAAAATTCTGGATATATGAAAGAGTAATTTTAGGCTTTTGCTAGAGTAACTCACACRAGCTTTTTTTTGTGTATCTACACCAGTCAAGTTGATTCAAGAAAATATATTGTCCTTCATATTCATAATCAGAGTAAGTTCTTCACAGTTTCTGATTGTACTGTTATAAATACCTTTTTAATGTTTCAATTTAAATGTTTCTCAATTTTTCCATTTGCATATTTCTAACTCTTCTCTTTTTTTATGACTTCTTTGCTTCCAAACAACTTTTACTTTAATAACTTCATTCTTTCCAAAGGCAATGAAACAAATTTTGAAAAGAAAGAAATCTTTCCAACAGAAGAAAATAATCAGTAGAAATTCCATGCAGGTAGCTGCCAAGATACGAAGTTCAGTCTCCATATGGATGTAAAATTATCATATATTCATGCTTTTCCTTTGGAATATGAGATATTTTCTTTTAATGGAAATTCTTTACTGAACAAGATTAATAGTTATTCCATCCTTTAAAAGAAAAAAAAGTTTGTTTTCCATTTTGAGCCCCGCTTGAGAGCAGTAGTATAACAGCCAGTGAATTAACATGCATGAAAATGCATTTGATAAAGGGTATTGTCTGTGTGCTTGACCTTATATCTTGAAACTAATAAAATAGCCCTACTGAATTTATCATGTACTGAGTCTGATCAGATCAGATAAACCTCTGAGCAACAAAAATTACAAAACCTCTACTAAATAAGTAACAACAACAACAAAAAAAGAAGTATTCTTCACTTTGACACATTTTTTCAAACAAAATCTACAAAAAAAAAAAAAGAAGTGGTATGAAATCATTGCAAAGATCTAATGTAGGAACACTGTTAGTGATGCCTGTTATTCTTTATGTAAATTCTCAAGACRTCTTTACCTGATATTACATTTATACAGATCTCTAACACATTGAAGTGTGGAAATTCAAATTTAAAATACTCAAAGAATTGCATCACTACCCRTCAATGATATGCTATAGCATTATTTTTCCAGTAAGAGTGAAGTCAAATATGTGTCTGTGGTGCAGATTACGCTTACTGTATTTTAAAGAAACAATTTTACATGTCTTTTTTTTAATAATATGATTCCAGGAGTGACAGAGTTCAGTTTTACACAAACGACAAAGTTACTTCGTCCAAGAAAACAGAGATAGACACTGTGTGATCTTGAGACCATTCTTAAAGAAGTGTGATGATCAGATAGCTAACAAATGAGTTCTTCTTTTCTTCAATATTCCAGCTGTAGCATTTTTCCRCAGTTATTTTCTGTCTTGGAGGCAAAGAATTTTCAGTCACATCTGTGTCTATTGGCAGCTTGGCAAAGTAATTTTCCCTCACTCTGAAGATGCATGTACTTTAATTTCCCTAATTTTGTATTAGAAAGCTCCTCAAAAGAGGAATTTCTGACAGAAGTTTTAAATGGCCAGAATGAAAGAGGATTATTTTAGTAACTGGCATTTTTCTTGATTTGCTRTTACATGCAAACAGTTCTATTTGTRACATGGCAAACACTATATTATATAGAGAGAGGAATCTATACTTACCAACACATTAACTGCAATTTCTATCTTAAAATTCATTACATTCTCAATTTCTCTGAGAATTAGTATCTTCTWCATTGAAATTCATGCTGTATGTGTGATCAGCAATGCAACCAAGGCTGCAAAGTAGCAAGATGATTTACAAAAAGAGAAATGAAAAATCCTATTCACTTTCTGAATTTTGAATCCTTTGGTTAAATTGACCCAATACTTTCAGTCCTTTCTCTGACTGAAATAGGTAAATATTATGACTTACTTACTCATGGAATACAATCTTTCCTGTACTAATTGCTATTTTATAAAAACAGGCCTTGTTGCTCCTCACATGTCACCCCTCTACAGTGTTTTGCACCATTAGGTTAATCCATTGACTAACATGAAGTGTGTAGAGACATTGTTAATGGGGAATACTGCCCATATGCACTCAGGCCAGCATTTAATCAGAGAGCAGGGTTTGCAGGCAGAGGAAGTAATAGATTAGAATAGCAAAAATAAAATAAAATAAAATAAAATAAAATAAAATAAAATAAAATAAAATAAAATAAAATAAAATAAAATAAAATAAAATAAAACAAAACAAAATAAAAACATGATTTCCACTCCCTCCCACAAGTACCTTTGGGGTTTTCCCCAGAAACATTCTTTTTTTTATCAAAAATTGTTGATCTTATAACAGGCACCGTCCTTGGGCACAGCCACCAACACTATAAAAGAACATATTTTCATACAATGTCATTATAGAACACGCACTGATTATTGTGCTTAGAATCCCCATCCTAGTTATTTTCCAGTAATTTTCTTGGACTTCCCCATATGGATTTGCYTTTACTTCTATTAGAAATGAAAATGAGCTAGTCAGCTAATGCAAACATCAGATATATCAAGACTCGAGATAAAAACGAATGGATGAAGAAAGGTCTAGCAATAATTCTCATTCACAAGGATTTATGCCCTCTGSTAGTATGCATGTGTGTTGAATAGAAAGCATGGATGAGTTGTCAGAGAGTAAATGCGAGGTAATGTCACCATGAAAGGGGCTTCAGTTCCATAAAGTTAAATTTCATTTTGCTCAGAATTAAGAGCATATACATGGATATATACAATAGATTGCCTAAGGAATTACCATGCATTTGTTTTCCTAAGTCCTGCAAAAATTAGATACCTTCTTAAAAGCAGTCTTCCAGATGACTGTCCAATTTCACCATACAACATTGAACACAAGCTTTTAAAATTGCAAAACACAAAAATGGTTCCATATAATTTTGTTGTAATCATCTTGTTTACTTATTTTATGACTTCTTTCAGTACTAAGTAGTTCTTTTAATAATTTCTGACTGAAAAACCTCTTCCCTCTTATGGAGATTTGTATTTTCCATTGTAGTAACTATCCGACYATTTCTTTATGACAGCATAGTATCCCTGCAGCAAAAGTTAACATGGAAAAATAATAACAGAAATGTATCTAAAGTATCTTTAGCTGCTGGCCACTACTGTTTAGCAGCTGGAAATGAGCAGTAGACTCAATCATATTCATTGTGAGCCAAAATCATTGAGCCAATATGAAGATTCTCCTTAACTTTTGTTCATTTTTCAGATCTATTCTCCATATGTATGTTGGTTTGAAAACTTAAAAAATTCTGACAACATATCCATTATATTTCTTTGGCTTAACTTTCGTTACAATTAATATATAGCTTCTTTCATATATAAGTCTATGAATATATGATTTCATTAAAGACTGAATTAGAAAAATATAAATAAGATTCACAGTGATAATGACACAGTTTTCAACCTTTAGCATAAAAAGATTATATCAGAATGCTACAGATGACAGCTTAAAGAGACTAGAAAATAGTGGAGCATATGTTGTATAGGCTAGGTCTAGATGTAAAACAGATCTGGTATATATTTCCTTAATTTTTGTTGTTACATGCAATCATAAATATTAGTGGCATAGTTTAATCCATATATGCAATTAAAATTGCCACTCAAACTGTATACACATAATACATTTAATAATAATTGCTTTATAAAAATTCTGTGGCTTGAGTATGGGTGACTTCAAATACTAAAAATACCCATGAGGGACTTAGATGATGTTACCAAGACAATTCTCGTTAGCAAGCTAAGCAAAAACTTTATCTCCAGTCTCCAGAGATATGGTAGAAAGTGAATGAGAACGTGTTATTATTCCAACAAGTCGCCTAGTCCTCTAGATAAATATATATAGAAGCAAGGAAAAGGAAAAAAAAAAAAAAAAAAAAGAAACTTCTTATTGTCAATATAAATCAGACTTGTACAGCTGATTGAGCAGAGTTATTTCTATCTATTCCATCTTTCTATTTCTACATTTAGTGCTCTTATCTGGAAAAAGCAAGATGGAATGGCAGGATGGAAATGAGTCTTCTAAATCAACATTAAAGGTTTAATTTAAATGAACTATGACAAGAATTTTTTTTTTTCTGTATATCTTGCAGCATTGAAATAATGGCATAATTTGGCTGTTAAAGGTAGTGTAGCAACATATCAGGTTTGTCAAATCATACTTCATCTTGAAGTCTCTAAATCACAGAATATAAACAAATTAAAGTGCTATAAAAGTATTCTTGAAACTTTAGTTTTAAACAGCTGGTTTATATTTGAGTTTCAATAAGACCTTAAAATTTAAGAGTGTGTATAGATTTTATATTAATCAAAATTTACCTATAATATGACATGATAAAAAAATATATAATCATGTTGATTACATTAAAATTTTAGTGCATATTTTTAACATTTTATTTCCTTTTGAAATTTAAATAGTAACTTGCCCCATTGTTGGTCTTTGCTTTAGTTGAAAATGGCAATAAGAAAATATATAAGTAAAGGAAGATGAAAAATAAGAATATGCCTTCAGGGGCTTTTAGTTCTGCTATGTGGTGAGGCTGTCACTTTATTATCCAAGAATTTTGCTTTTGGGCTATGTGTGTTAATTTTTGTAGGGTTGATGATATACACAGCCAGCTTAACAGAGTATAGCTGTTATGAGTAATTATGGAGAAGCTTATATTTGCAGTGTAGTTGAGTCTGAAGAAATCTGCATCTTGTTTCATGATCAAAACAGTAGTTTTAGTCCAAGAATGTCTTCCTAGTATTGAGCTGCATTTCATTGCCAATTAGTGAGGGWGAGAGAGCACTGGAACAGGTTGCCAAGAGAGGTTGTGGAATCTCCTTCTCTGGAGATCTTCAAAACTTGCTTGGACGCAGCCCTGTGCCACATGCTCGAGGTGTCCCTGTTGGAGCAGAGAGATTGSACTAGATGATCTCTAGAGGTCCCTTCCAAACCTTCCAAGGATTCTGTGATTCTATGATTAATTGTCTCTGTGCAGGTATGGAGTTTCACAGTGACAAATATTCACAGGAAAACTTTATGGCTTTGTGGTATTGTCAAGTGAGTCATGTCTCTTGGAGGGATCTACGTGTTTGACTTTTCAGCTGGTGGAAGCTATACCATACTGAGTACAAAGTACAAATGTAGAAACAGCAAGAGATGTAGCATTTATAATGGGACTCACTGAAAARAAGGAAAGGGTATGGGCAAACCCTTGTTCTAGAAGAGATAATTGGAAGGGATATCTTAGTCAAGAATTCAAATCACCTAATAAAAAATGATTTCAGATTTTTTAAAACTAATMAACTTTCAGTGCTGTAACCAGCTGGTTTCCAGTCTGCAGGCTGGTAGCTAAATAATCTTTTTACTTTATGGCAAGAGCATCAGAAAATTGTCTGTAATGGAGTAACTTCATGCTGAGTAGTCTTCCTTGCACAGTTAATCAAATTGATTGGCACCTGCGTTTAAGCCCCTAGGTTAATCCAGCTCCCTAAGCTACTTTGTTATCAATCTTTCTTCACACTCTTGTACAATTATCATATTTTTAATAGAAGTGCAGTAGTTACAACCTCTAGAATTTAAAGGTAAAGCACAACCTGGTTATTTCTACATTAAAAATTTTAAATATTCCTTACACATTTGTGTCCAAATAGCAGAGGTGGCTTTAGGCATAAGCAAAGTAAGTAGTTCCCTAGGGCTGCATACTGAGAGTGGCAAAATCAGAGTTTTGTGCGAATGTAAAAGAAGAATCCTCCAAGTCTCACAGTGGTAGCCCATGTTCTATGCATGACTTGTGCTGGTCTAATCCTTTGGCACAGCAGCTTTTCCACCCTAGTCTGAGAGGAAATTGCGCAAGAATGGAAAGGATTATGATGATGTGGAAGGTGTTTTGAGGTTCACAGGTCTTTCTTTTCTTTTTAAACCCTCACCAGAAAGATTTGGTAGGTAGTGAATATTTTTTTCAATACTTGCAAGGGATGTCTACAAGAGGGATTGCAGAACCCTATTAAACATGTAGTCAGAAAAACTCTTGCCATGTCATTTCAAGAAAATCAATATTTGTTCTGTGCTTTCCCAGCTCTGCCACAAAATGTATTCCTGGTCAATGATGAAACCTCCTAGATAAAATTGTACATTATTGGAGAATATTTTTGTTCTGTAAAATCTGTTTTGAAAAATTGGTATATACAGTATATAACGTAAAGCACTAATACTAAGGACCAATCAGAAACTTCAGAGAGAGAAACTCRAAAGACTTCCAGCATGGAGTTTACTTTTGCCTGATCAAGTCCTAAGACTGACAGCTCTTTGCAGAAAGTACAYCTGCTTTCTTTAGCACAGTATTGACTCTGCTTTTGTTGGTCAATAATTCATAATGCGGTGCCTGACCTAAGGACCTCACACCTTTCCAGGCRTTCTCCTTCATATTCAAAGTGCATTGCAATTCTAAAATACAACACCAGCCTCTGAATGGTTGTCAGATTAAAACAGGAAAGGTCTGACAAAGGCCAGAAGTCAAAGCACAAAATTCTATATTTTCAAATGTCTACTTTAAATGTTTTTAAGAACAACTCAAATGACAYTAGAAGTTCTTGTTTTAGAGACAATTGATGGCCTTGAGGAAAAATCAACTATGATTTTCTCTGGTTTATGAATGTTCTGTTGGAAGCCTTAAACATATGCTAGTGTTTCAGTTCTCTGGCTGAATACACTTTTTATATTTGATGCTTCAAGTATTTGAAAAAGACTATTTTAAATGTCCCTCCCACTGTGGTGCTAGCCTGCTCAGCTTGCACCTAATTTCTAATGAGACATGATTTTAAAGCTGTTAATTACTTGAATATTCCTGGGAGGTAAGTTTATAGGGAAACAAGKAGCCAATGAAAAGTAATATTCATGTTCCAAACATGAAAAAGATTATAGGATATGCAACCATAGTAAATTTAGCAAAATACCACATTTAACTTTTTCAGCATTAAGGGAAGCCTGTAAAGAAAATCACTGCCTTTCTTTCTGAAAAGTACCCTTTAACCTGCTAGCAGTCAGTTCCTTTGGATAACATTCTCCMAGTTAAAATTGTAGATTGTTGAGAAAACTACCAGGTGCAACTTTTTTTTTTTTTTTTAAATTGTATTATTTTGTATTGTATTGTATTTTTTTTAAGTTGGAAAGGCCTGATTATTTCTCATTAAATAGCCATTTAATGGAAAAAGCCATTATTTGGCTTCCTTAATGAGGAAAGAGAATGTTCTGATTTATGTTGCTTTCTATTGACACACTGGTAAATTTGCTTTCTTTGCTAGACTTCATTCTTTAAAATGAACATGAGCTGGAATAAATTTATTGAGGAAATAAGTTATCGTAGTATTCTTGATGAATTAGTATGTATTTATTCTCTACATATTCATTCCCATATACATGCCATCATTTAAAACTATGTCCAAAACTAGAATGGCAAGTTTGTCATTCTTTATACAAGAACCACAGATATATAATCCCCTGAGCTCACTCAGAATGAGAAATGAGAAAAGAAAGCAGACAGAATGGTCTAAGAATGAGAGTATTTGCTGCTATGTGCTCTAGACAGTAGGAAAAACCCAATCTACCTAGAATCACACTTTCTGGTTTAGGAAAAGCARTATCACCAAGGTGCTTTCAAGAAACTCCTTTCACTCCCTTTATTACATAAGGAAATCACTTTCTTCCTTTCTTTACTACTTTCAAGCCAGGTCTTAGTGAAAATCAAAGGATTTCTTTAAACAGCCTCTGCTCTGTATCTTTTCTTCATGTCAATAAAAAGTTTGTATTTAATTTAATCTAGAAATAAGACACTTTTGATTCAGAATATATTTTTCAATAGTATCAGGAGTAATTGAGTCCTGCAGAAGTACGTGTGCCAGACATTGGGTGAACTAATTCTCATTTCGACTATTTGCATTAGTGGTTCCAAAGTGTTTACTTTTGTAGGAACAGAGAGAATTTTTCTGGTAAGCAAGTAATGTATGCAAATTGATCAGAGAAAGGAAAGTGTAGTAAAACTCAATTCAGATACCAAAGTTTCAATGGGAATGTTGCACTAGCTGGGGAATTGTAATAGAATGATCTTCAAACTGATGATTTCATGTAAAGCTAACTGTAAATAGAATAATAGATCAATTACTCTAAAATGGAAACTTTCTTACTTACTTCTAACTTACTTTCCACTTTCCCTTGTGCAGTCATTTTAAGAATACTAACTTTCCTGATATGCTGACGAAACATAGGAAGCATAGATATGTAGCTCTGAACTCTTGAGTTCCTGTCATACTAAATGCCCATAGGTAGATATTTCCTTCATCTATCTGGAATGAAAACTTAGATGTGTAAGGGAAAGTATTTTTTTAGTATTGAGAGATAAGCATCTTGCTATTTTTCCTTTTCCAAATAGCAGGAAAAGTGCCTCTATCAAAGGAAAAAAGTAGAAAAAAAAAAAAAAAGAAAAAATTCTTGTCATCCAGTTGTAAAATGAATAGTCAGCTTTGCAAAACTAAAAAATATTTTATTTTTCCTCTAGTTTGAATTAAAGACATAATCTCTTTGATATCATTGCAAACTGTGATGAAGTGAAATAAACACTGTTCAACATGCCTTGAAAATGAAAAGCTTGCAGTCTGAAAAAATCTCTGTCGTGTATTTTACTTATTAGACTGTTCAGCTATCCATTCTTCTTCAAAACATGACCTTCCCTTTACCCCAGCTCTCTGCAACTGTTTGGAAAATCAATTGCAAGTTTACAATAACCAGCATGAGGGTTTGCATGCTGTGGAGAAAAAAACATTTTGATAAGCAAATGGATTTCAATGTCAGCTTTCTAAGCAGTTGCTACAGACAAATGATTTGAAAGATTATTGAAAATATACTGTCTTTTTTAAAAAGATACTTTGCCCCCATGCAATGCACAGGAAATTGAATCAGCTGCAGTCCTGAATTGACTTTGCTGTCACTGCAGTGTGCGACCCTCTAGTAAAATAAAATCAGTGTCCAACTGTCCAATGTGTCTAGACCTTGCTGAACCTTTCAACCAAAACAATTATATTTCTCCTTTTCTATATTATTCTTTATTTTCCAGAATAAAAYTTTATGACCTTTTCTGTCAGAGCAATCCATTGAAAATGGCAACATGTTAAAAGTGCTCAACCAATACAGAACCTTAAGACCAAAAGTGTAATAAATCTGATTCTTTTCTTCACGTTTCCTAAGTCAAATCACTGTGTTATTTGGTTTACTCCAGGGCAACAAAAATTAAATCAAAGATCAGGAGCTCATCAACTAAAGAAATAGCAGGATAACGTAAATGTATTTTTTGCTGTATTAGCTTAATCAATTTGGATTTCCTGAGAATGCTGTATGGCACCTTTAAAATTGTGACTGTATGTCATGGTTACAGCATTTTTGATCACTTTTGGTGACAGATGATACATCAAATTGAAAGGAGTGAAGCCATAATAATCTATCCATCTTTTAAAATAAATGTAATTACTACTTCCAATGGCTGTTGGAAACYCACTGAGGTGGGTTTCATAAGAAACAACAAATATAAAAGCTGAAATCAGTTTGACAAAATGTTATAATCTAACTCAGTGACTAACTATGTAGACACCAGTCTGGCAGGATCAGAGACAGCAGTGGATGCAAATGCAATAGGGACAGGTTTCTCCTGTATCTCTCCACATAGCTGTTTGGTATATCTGTGCAATAACAATCCAAATTGCAAGGGCCATTTTCTTCCAACACAGCTGGGTTTGATGAAATTCAGATGTTATTTATGGCATTGCTAGGTTATATTCCTGGGCTCTGTCTTCTGCTCTAACATTCTTTCTTGAGATTTGAGTTTCGCTACCAGCCTTCTCAAGACCCTCAGACTGGTTGAATATGAGTTCCCTCTGGCTCTTGGCAGTGTAGGGGTTTCTGCAGTAATGTTCTCATCTCGGCAGAATGTGACAGGAAAGAAAAGCGCAGAGGCTTGGCCAAGAAATATATTGCTTACAGAGACCTCCTTCATGAGAGAGTGCGGTTTTCTGAAAAGCCTTCTGTGAGTTGAAGTCATCCCTGTTTCAGGTTAGACAACATCTCTTTTCCAACTCCTCCATCATAGGCTAATTTTCTGTTTCAAAAGTAGCAGGCTGATGTTTCTTTCTTCCTCTGCTATACATACAAGAGTCTTAAACAGTGTTGGAGCCAAGCAGTCAGCTGGAGAAGCTTTTGTCCCCAGGGCCTTATCTTCTGATTTCTGCCACTGAAGAAGTGTATTTTATGGGTTGTCAGAGAAGTTCTCATAGTCTTCATGCTTACATTTAGAACATGATGTTGCTAGAATATGATACGATATKTCAGTCTGGTAAAATATATTGCATAGAAGTTTGATGGCAGTTTTGCTTTTCTGCACCTTGTTTTTCCTCTTAAAAAATGAACATCACAAATAATAAAACAGAAGTTAAGCCAAAATCAATATGACTGCAAGGTGAATTTGACGGAAGCTCTTTCATCTGAGCTGGAAATCACCGAAATTCAGAGATGAGAAGACATTAGATTTTTACTGAATCACACCTTATTTAAAACCCAAATGAGTTTCTAAATAATTTCTGGTTTTCATACTGTATCTTAAGTATCTTTGACATAYAGTTAAAGTTGGACAGTTAATTTGTTGCTATTGCATGGGAATTCTTTTAATAATTGAAATGCCATTTTGTTTAATAGAAACAGTTATTTGGTCTCTGAAATATAAGGTGACATTTAGAAAATAATTAAATAATTCAAATTAATTAGTATACCTAAAGTAGCTTGTGTGATCCTCAATAAGAAATGCAKCATGAATATTCAGGATATTACATGTAAGTAGGAGAAAGTATCATATTGCATATATATGTACACTGGATTTGTACTCTGCTCGTACTGATATACTTCCTTTACTGCAAATAGGAGTAAATAAAGTTTTAACAGAGCAGAATGGATGAATCTGTAGATTTCTCCTAAAAATATGTTTTGCAAAATTATTTATACAGTTTGAAATTTATGGAGATATTTTTGAATCTACACAAARCTGTTTTTTTTAATGTCAGTTTGTAAAGATTTTCAAAGAGGCTCTTCCAAATGGACATTCCACAGTGACTGAGCAAATATTTTCAGTGGCTATTTCAATGAGTGTCTAGAAGAAACCATATSTTAGAAATGAAAATATAAGATCACTAGAAAGGTAGATCAGTTCTAAGAAACCAAAAAATTAACTTTTGGCTTTATTTGCATTGGTAATTTAAGATGTTTTTAATATTTTTCATGGTTTCATATTTAATAGACTGTACGGAGAGTTGGGTCAAGTGTCATCTGATTTTAAATTGAATCAATTTTAATTCATTTGAAGKGAACATAAACAGAGCAATACTGTTTCCTTCCAAATGAGATTCTGTTTCAAAATTGGATTCTACGTAATGTGGATTATGCAAAATGATCCACAGAGAATGATACATTCATAGATCTATGTTTAGCAATACAATAAATTTATGCTGCTTTTGATCCAAGTTTCTATTGCAAATGGAAATACTGTATTTAGTTTTACTGGGAGACTCCAGTGAAATCTGCAAGCCAGATCCCTAAGAATTACAACCTAGCACCCATTTTTAGAAACGTAATTCATAACCTAGATGTCCAGGCAGTATGTGAATTTTGTGAATGATTAAGGTATAAGATTCACAACAGTCCAAGCTAAAAAGACAGCTGAAAACTGAAGAGGGATACTTAGGAAATTTTCTCTTTCTTTTGCACTTAGACACTTAAACTTGGGTCTGAATGAGGTACTTCAGAAACATGGTACAYATAACCCATAATATTTTCTGAAGCAGAGGAGAAACGAAAAAAATCCTATTTCTCAGAAACTTACAGACTTGGGGCTTATAAACACTCTGCTGCTGATAGTTTCACATATGAGCAGGAAAGCAAAGCAGAGCTTATATCCACTGGAGATATAGGTCTTYAAACCTAGTAAACTCTACAAGGAGAGGAAAATAGGCCATTGGAACAAAATCCTGGGGGAATTTACTGGGGGTCTGGAGCAATGAACTTGCAAATTTCATTAGTGAAAACATATAGGATTTCCAAAACTTACAGTATGGAGGTCTTTATTCCACTCTATTTTTTTTTTCTTTTTACTCTTAAAGATCCAAAATTGGACAATTGAACAACAAAAGGAAAATAAATAAATAAGAAGCAAAAAGCCTCAAACTATCAACAGTGGAAGTCAATAGAAAATTAAAATTGTTTTTTTCTCAGAATGTTGATGTCCAAAATAGGAAGTTTCTCATTTTTATTTTTGTGACATAGCAGAAAATCTGTAGTAACTTACATTCATGTTTTCTTGTTTAATTATCTTCAGTGATTTTATTCTTTGTCTATTTCTGTCTTGCCACACATAAGAGAGATTTTCCATGGGTCTTATTTATAACATTTAGACCCAACCAAGATGTAACCAAGATGCACAGAATTTAGAAGAGAAAAACACAAATAATAAGCTGTCAAGCCAACAAGGACTACYATATTTCTCCAAGTAAAACAAGAATAAATATATTTTGTCTCTTGCAAAGCACTTAACAACAGTTTGTTTTTTTTTTTTTTCCTTTTTGGATAAATAGCTTCTTGGAACTAGGCCTTCTTATCTAAAATATATTTTTTCTTTTTACTGTCTGAAAAGTAGCTGGAAACTCTTGTGCGATTGACAAAAGACCTTGAGGCCCACCTTTCTCTTCTTCAAGAGTTAAGAGACGTGATAAAAAGACAATAGACATTACTATTCAGTCTGGTTCAAAATTTTGGATTCATAAATTACATTTGTATTTTATGTTAATTGATATYTATGATATAAATATGTATTTATTAATATTCATAAATATATGTTAAAAATAGAAATGCAGATTCACTATAAAGAGCATAAAATAGTGATATATATGAATATATATTCAATGTGTCATATTATGTTATAGCATAAGAACCTCCAATTTCAAATACTCCAGTAATGATATTATCAATCTGCATTTGAGCATATATTTTTGCTTCTTTCTCAATGGCAAACAAAATCTATGTGAAACACATGCAGCTTTTTGCTATTACTGGATATAGTTGGCTATAATAATGATGTCTCTTGGTTGGATATTTTCCCCATTTGAAACTTTGACATTTGTACCTTTAAAAATCATTGGGACAGGTGATAATGACTTCTCAGAAATAGCTCAGAGAAGCTGCTTGGAAGGTTCCCAAGAAGAATTAAAGACAGACATCATGTGGTGGCCAAATGAGCGTTTTGACATCAGTTATTGGCTCRCTTTGGAAACAGCTGAGAAGAAACCAAAGACTTGGCTACATTGTGCTGTTTCCAGTATGAATTGAAGGATGATGCAAAGCAAATGCAGAGCTTCCTTTGAAAAATCAATTGTGATCTTTTAAAGGAAAACACATTTTTGTACACAACTTGTAGCAGTTTGTTGGTGAATATTTTTGTTCTGTAAAATCTGTTTTGAAAGATTGGTATATACAGTATTTAGCGTAAAACACTTATACTAAGGACCAAACAGAAACTTCAGGGAGAGAAACTCAAAAGACTTCCAGCATGAAGTGGAGTTTACTTTTGCCTGATCAAGTCCTAAGACTGACAGTTCTTTGCAGAAAGTACATCTGCTTTCTTTAGCACAGTATTGACTCTGCTTTTGTTGGTCAATAATTCATAATGTGGTGCCTGACCTAAGGACTTCACACCTTTCCAGGCATTCTCCTTCATATTCAAAGTGCATTGCAATWCTAAAATACAACAATACTAAAATACAACAGAATTTGACAACTCTGAACGGTTGTCAAATTAAAATAGGAAAGGGCTGACAAAGAGGAGGATTTAAGATTGAAGGCCAGAAGTCCAAGCAAAAAATTCCATATTTTCAAATGTCTGATTTAAATGTTTTTAAGAACAAGTCAGATGACATTAGAAGTTTTTGTTTTAAGGACAATTGATGGTCTTGAGGAAAAATCAACTATGATTTTCTCTGGTTTACGAATGTTCTCTTGGACACCTGGAGCATATGCTCGTGCTTCAGTACTCTGGCTGAATACACTTTTTATATTTGATGCTTCAAGTATTTGAAAAAGACTATTCTAATTGTCTTTTAGCACTGTGGTGCTAGCCTGCTCAGCTTGCACCTAATTTCTAATGAGACATGATTTTAAAGCTGTTAATYDYTTGAATATTCCTGGGGGTAAGTTTATAGGGAAACAAGGAGCCAATGAAAAGTTGTATTCATGTTCCAAAATGAAAGCTATTTTAGGATATTCACATATCTGAAATGTAGTAAAATACTGCATTTAAATTCTTCATCATTAAAGGAAGCCTGCAAAGAAAACCATTATCTTTCTGAAAAGTACCCTTTAACCTTCTAACTGTCAGTTGGGCAGATATATGATTTTAAAAATTATATAGGAATTTTTGAAAGTAACTTAGAGAAAATTCTAAGAGAAAATTAATTATTTATAAAGTGATAGGGCTAAAATAAAATAATGGAATTTTAGACTAAAACTGAGTTTATRGAGGTCTTTCCCGTGGAGCTTTGCTTTCGTATTTACGTAGATGACTGCACACAGAGCAACAATACAGCTGATTTGTGGTTTTATCCTGATATGTTGCCTTGCAACAATGACATGCCTGAACAGAATTCCTGAGCCCTTAACATCTGGTTTTCAAACTGTACATTGATTATTTATAGACCTAAGCTGTGAAATCAATGGGGAGGGAAAGGAAGCAAACCAAACCATTTCACAGAATGTCTTTCTAWCATGGCCGAAAGCTTCGCATGCATGATCGCGCCAAAATCTTTGCGGCAAAGAGCTGTAGGAAAGATTAAAGACATTTTTGTCCCATATATTGGGGATTTTCAAAGTTAGCCACAAGCTCACTCTACTACCTTCTGCAAAGAAGATGATTTCACCTTGCTAGTTATTATTTCAATGCTTATTATGGAGGAATTATATTTAGAGTCAGTTGAATTCTGTAAAATTCAACGTTCATTAAAAAATCTTTAAATTGAAAGACAAATGCAGCATATATTTGTTATCTCCTATTTTTTTATCTCCATTTTCCTTGGTTTCTGTCTGTCAGTGACATTTATTTGCTTTTTACAGCATATGAGTCAGAAACTGAATAAAAAGAAGAAGCTATTATAAAAGCCAATAGAAATTGTAGCAACTAAAGATCAAATTGATCTCAGTGAGATAAGAAAATACAGATCTTTCTGAATTTAAACAATGATCTTTTATCTTCTGCAAGGAGGTTCAAACTCCTCTCCTTGACTTAGAGGTGGAAAAGATATAGAGGTATGCAGTGCTCCACACTCCAAGGTTAAGATACTCAACCTTGAGCTCACCAGGAGGATAATCAGGTACCTCTGCTAAGGTTGGCAATGCTGAGACCTGGGCTGTGCTAAGTGGAAGAAAACCCAAGAGAACTTTATCTCAGAAAGACTTATAATACAACTGAATAAATGGGTCTTAAAGTGAGATGTTAAAATAGCGTCGTCACAGAAAATGTWTTTAGATAGAATGAGGAGGTAGTTAAACAGCCAGTGGTTTGTGACGAGGTCATTGCCAGTGACCTTGTTAAACAAGCGAAAAAAGCAAAACCAAACCAAATCAAGAAAGATATATTTATTAGAAGGGAGGAGAAGGTGACAGACATTCCCAGTATGTGAAGCAGCAATTAATCTTGGGTTCCTGCTAGGTACCACCATTCCTGGCAGGCTGTGAAGCGCACAGGGAGAAGGAGAGAAAAGGAGACCTGCCTAGGTTTAATCATATTGATAACAACAGAAACCAGCCTGTTTGCAGCAGCCAGAACAGGTAGAGAAACGGCTAAATTAGTAATTGCAAAGAAAATTTGCTGTGAACGTGTCTCTCTCCTTTTTCTTATAAACTGTTCTTTCACTTCTCTGTGTGTATTTGTTATTTTGACTGTTTTCTGGATAGTGCATACAGAAAAGGTCAGAATTCCTCTTGAGAACATTTCTGTGTGACATAAATAGGAGACTCTTTTCCTACAGGCTAGAAGATTCAGCCTTTAAAAAATAGAGAATGACAAGCAACAGAGAATAAACATCATCCTCAGAAACACCACTGTGCTTATCAGCAGCTGTTCTTTATACTCAGTTAGAAGATATGATAGTTCTGGGGTCTGGAGTCTTCCCTTTGATCCGTAAGATGAAAAAACTTTAGCACCCTTCTTTCAGTGAGGTTATTCCCCACAAAGCAAGAGAGAATGTGAGAATAGTTCAGGTTCATTTTAGTAACAAGTTAGCCATATCACCTTAAACCAACAGCCTGCCTTAACATGACTGACTTTGCACCAAGGCTCATTAAAGAAAACTCACGTGTTTCATTGCACCTGCTGTCTTCCGTGGACTGAAGCTTCCAAAAGTGGCTGGTGTTAATTTTGGGAGGTCATAACATTTTCAACTTCTTCAGCTAGATCTGAGGGAAGTTTTCCACAGGCCTAGCTGTTAGCAGGAGAAAGTTTAGCACCCAGAGAAAATTTGCAAAAAAATCTTTATGCAATTTTTTTAACTCTTTCAAATCCTTATTAATAGTGCAATCGGTGAGTTTATCTATCCTTATTCTTTGTGTTCCCTTGTACACAAAGACCTACATTACCACGAGTCATATGGTTACATAAGGGCAGAAAATTTCAAATTTACTGAATTGATTCCTAGTATGACAAAGCGATCAGCACTGCATACCTAAAGGAGAACTTGATACTTATTTTCTACCTGTAGGACATTTGTCATAAAGTGGAAGAAGTGGAAGAAATTGATTTTTTTTTTGTTGAGCATTGTTGTTCAATGTCTCATTAAATGTATAGTTTTCTGTTAAATTGAGTAATCAGCTTAAATACTGAAAGCCTATTCATCACATTAGAAGTTACACTACCGTTGCAGGAAAAARTGGTATTCCATTTAGCAGTAAGCTTTCCCATTTAAGGAATAAATCAATTTCAGATTTTTAGCATCCAAGAAGGTACCCATTTCCAAGCGTATTGAACTGCAGTAATCATCTAGACTGAAAAAAAAAAAAAAAAAGCATTACATTCACTTGTGCAAATTTATTCATAGAAAACAAAGTACTCATTTAAAGCCCAAATAATTACTTATTTCTTATTTGGAATGTGTTTCCTTCAGTAGAATAGCTGAAAGTTAGGTTGTGTAAGGAGAAAAGACCTGATTCTAAAAGACATTACATTGTCTCTCTCTCTCTATATAGATGTATAAACATGTAAGTCTATACATATATATAAAAGAAGGCAATGTTATTTTACTGTATGTTATTATTTTAGCATATCTGCTATGCTTAGATGCTCTAAAATTGATCTGAAAGGCCATTTAACTAATACCTACATTTCTTCATTAAACGTGTATTTTTATAAATATTTATCCCAAATGTGATTTTCTTTTTTTTTCTGTTAAAATTAGTATAAAAGTCTTCTAGCAGGATCACAGAATCAGTCGATATTTAATTCAGTCCAAAATATGTGCTGAATTGATTGATACAACCCTATTAGTATCTTTGATCCCTTTTTAAAAAAAAGAAAAAGTCAGACAGGCATTTTATAAGAAAGAGCTTATAATTAATTACTTGCTGCAAGTTATTGTTAGTGTTCTATAAGGTAGTTTTTAATTACAAAGGACAATTTTTAATGGGTACAAAATATGCTGTGATGTGAAAATAGTAATTATTTTTTCTATTATTTACTTTCATGTAATTTAAGGTAGTAAACTATGTATCAGAAACTAAAACTAAACCTTATAAATAAGAAAGGAACCCTTGTACATGAGTAAAAACTATTACCAGTTAATCAGATTCTGAAGACGATGGAAAAGTACTGTAATCCAGGGAAAATGGATCTCTAGACAAGGACCAGTTTGGCACAAACACTCAGTGACCTTCCACCAATATGAACAGATTTGTACAGACTACACTGTACAATCAGAAAAATGTGGGAGTGAAATGAGTAGCAAACAATGAATCTGCGGTTATTAGCTTAGTTTTAAAATGAATGTTCTCCAAGCCTGTTCCCCTTTGACGATTACTTTCTGCCAACATTCCAGTACCAGACTCGCTTCCAGAAGAGTGATCACAGAAAATGAATCAGTTTTTATATGACCGTCTTAGTGAGAAAATCTCACAGCTCTTCTCGTAACTCTTTGGGGAGCTAGAGTAGTATTTTATATGTACTTTACAGGGGAGAAAATGGAAACTTAGGGATCAAATGACTTATCTAGGGTTACTTAACAAACTTGTGGTTGCTCCTGGAGTTGAAGCMACATCTTAGTTTTCAGGTCTAGAGCAAAAAAGGGCTAACTTCATTTCCCACTTTCATACAAAACAAACAAGATTTGAACTGATACAAATAAATACTAAGAAAAAAAAAACATCTTTGGCTAAAAAAGAAGCAGAATATTAGCTCAATTATAAAGTTTTGAATAGCAAGAACAGAGAAATCCACAGTACTCTTTTCCTTTACCTAACCTATTAAAGGCTCTCCCTGGAACATGCAGACTTACATTCAGTTCTAATCTCTGCTTGAAGGAATTTATACATCCTCTTTCCATGTAGTAAAATGGTGCCTTATAACCGTCCTTGTGCTGCAAGTCAAGCTGGACGAGGAACTCCCACTGTCTTCTTCTGACACTGTTGCCCTTGCAGTGGACAACAAAGTCTTTCCCTGCAGAGGGACAAGAACTTCATTGCCAATGTTAACAATCAAGATTCAATCAAGTGTTTATGAACTAATTTGCAGAAAGAACAACACCAGTAAACAGAGAGAATCTTGGGATAGAGTCAGGAACCTAACAGAATGGTAGACAGATCTGAATCCAGATAGATTCTGCCCTGTCCATTTGTGAGACTAAATATTAAAACTAAGGAAGTTTTTTATTATTGTTATTGTTATTATTATTATTATTATTGGAGGGAGGGAGAATATAAAGAAACTGTATTTTGGCACAGATCAAAAGCAAATTTAGAACCTGCCATTGTTGTTTTTCTTAGAATCTCGAGGTCCAGGAAATATTTGTAATACATATAATGCTATTTTATTAAAGCCAACTAGGATTTACCTGGAGTTTGGGGTACTTTCTAGATCATTGCTGATTCAAGATAAGGTTAGTACCAGAACTTTATCATGTCAGTCAAATTCTACTCAGTGGTGACTGTGATGAATTCTGTGTGAACAGTTCTTGGCCCACTCACTGAGATAAATTTGCTTGACACACAGGAGTGCTCAAAAAGAAGATCGCAATCCTAGGCACATTCTCTGTGCAAAGGCCAAGGCTGTTTGCCTTGATCTGGATGATAACATATTCTTTTGTGTATGTTTGAGAAACACACATGAAAATCAAGTTGAAGAAGATAAGAAATTGACCTCTAATTCTGGGTCCTCTGTACAACTAGCAGATGCTGCAGAGCACATGTTTCTCTGGACTGCTGTCACTCAGCATTGCCAGTTACTAAATTTATGGCCAATTGATGAAATTGAGTTATGAGATAAAATATCTCTTTGGCCMAGAACTCAAAATCTACCTACCTTTTTGTTGATCCATATGAAGTTGTACAAGATACTGTGAGTATCTGATAACCTCCAATATCATACAGTTAACCATTAAAGTAATTGTAGGCAAATTTTAGTAATTTAATTGGTAAGTAGGCTCTAATTTTAGACACTAATAGAAGATCTTGAGAATAAGGAAAAATAAGCTCAAAATAAAATACTTAGTTTTGGGAGTGCTTAGTATTCATCCTAGTGGCAATCTTAGGAAAGGGAATTGTGCTTTAATGCAAATAGTATTAAAYTAGTTCATGGCCTTATACTCTTCAGTTCAGTGGCTCCAGTGTTTGCATACAAAACTATTGGTGTAATTATACTTTAATATAGAAGTAAAATAGGCTCAAAGAAGAATACAATAATGGCAGATATGGAAGACAATATATATTCTCTGTTTTTTTTGTACCTCCATACAATCTTATAAAATTTTCTATGAGAATGAATAGTAGAATGGTAATTGAGAGAAGAAAATAAGAATTTTCATACCAATGTATTTTATTCTGAACCCCTTTACCTTATGCAAATTGTAGCATGTTGATGGCATCAGGCTGAGATTTAACTAGCACAACATCATTCATTTATGTACTCTTACTCACGTATCACTCTTCTGTGTTATTTTTTTACACAAAATTTTTGATGCTGTGAGTCATACAAGTCTCTTGACTATAAATAATATAATGGAAAGTCATGTCTCTTTGAAACACATGTGAAGAGACATGAAGATAATTTTCTGTCTATCCTGAGGCTTCTGTACAGTACTTGAAGACATACATATCTTCAGCTCTTAAAAACAGGTTGAAGACTAGAATTATAAAGAGCATAACCAAACAGCAAGAGGGAAATCAAGATGCTTTGTGAAGTTGGAAAGGGCAGCTATTCTTCTTTAGCATGACACAAAAGATGAAAATCCCTGCATTCTCTCCAGAAAGTGCTCTTTCATATTCCCATCCTCAATAGATGTACTACAATCACTTTATTATTAAAATCTCAGTGTCACTTGCAACTCAGTGTGTACTTTTTTACTTCTACTTTTTACAAATGAGTGTAAATGATCAGGATGGGTCTGGGCCCCACAGAAAGGCTAGGCTAGGTCAGGCTGGGTTGCTGTCCCGAATCCCACTATTACCTCATGGACTCATGTCCATCCCAGCAATACAGAAGAGGTGGTCAATAAAAATAGTGGTTTTGGCTGTTTGGAACCTGGCAGCTATTGACAATGAAATAAAAAATGRTGTGAGCAAAACAGCCTGGTGGCTGCAATCAGGAAGAATTTTTTTTTTTTTAATGAGGAACAAAACTAAGGAGGAAACAGCAGATCTTAGCTTAGAAAGGAGGACTTGTTTGGTTTGCATATCAATACCTACTAAATCATTGACTCATCCCATGCTTTATGTTGTGCACAAGATGTGCCATTAATACGCTGCCCCACGTTATTTCTCTTCAACCTTGTCCTTGTTTCTTGGACCAAAATTACTCATTAACTGAATTAAATTGTAGCTCTCCTTCCCAGTTTGCTAGCTGTGATACATGGTTATTGAGTTTGTTGCACTCTTTGTATTTGAGAAATACACGAAGACGGGATGCCTAATTGCAGACATGGTCAAACAACTTACCTAAATGTGTTTGTGACTGTGTTGCATGATGACATCAACTGACAAAAAGAAGTGAAGTTTTTCTGAAAGAAAGTGAAAAAGAAAAAAAAAAAAAAAAGCCCAGAACAAAGGAATTTTAGAAAAGGAGAAACTTATTTTCTCTTAAATAAAAATAAATGATATGAACATTCTTTTTTATTTTCAATGCATTTAGTTTTGAATAATACTTTTAGTTCTCTCAAAACTTTGACTAATACACTCTAATATATAAGTGTAATATGAAGGATATTTATTCAAAAAATGATGCATATTTTTTAGGTTTACAGCCACATGTTTGTGAGTGCTGCTTGAGTTGCCTTCTATGCTGTTTGTATTCATAAAATTTCTCTAGATGTTACCACCAAGCAAGTTTGTCATCAGAACAGAGTGTAGGACTCTCCTTTCTAGTTTCAGTGTTAGAAACACACTTCTCTTCCATCTGTCTAAATGGCTATTTAGGGTTTTAGTATATGGATAACTTTTTTCTTCTTCTCCTTGACAGCTTAGCCATAAGGAATCCCACTCTTTCCTATTCCCAGCTCTGCCAGCATGAATGTACAGCTGGCAATAYATAGAGACCTTCATTACTTCCAACAGACTTTCTAAATGCTATTTCAGTATTTCTRTGTCCAGTATTTTCCATTTGGTAAAGGTGCACTCGTTTTTTCTCCTTTAAGGGTCTCAAGATTCGTATAACAAGACAGACATTATGTTGGGCATTAAACTGATGAAAATATACCCCTGTAGACTTGCAATYTAAGATATATATTAAGCTTCTTTAAAATTAGTTCTCCTGCATTAGCCCAAAGTCATTATAAGTATTCTTGTCTAAGGGCCTGTATCATCACATTAGCAAAGAGAGAAATTAGGATTCCTTCTCTGCATGCTATATAACATAAATATAGCATTAAACAGGACAGGAGAAGACTCTGATTATTTCTATGATAGTGGCATGAGAAGAGTGACATTTCCTTGAGTGCCTAGAATGGAACCTGAAATTTGGCCACATCTACTGTTAAAGCTGCTGGAACTACTGTAATATCTCTTTAGCAACTGCTGCAATAACGGGGCCACAATCTAGACTTTTTTTAAGGATTTCTCTCTCTGCACAGGTAATCTCCAGCCTTCAATTCCCTTTTGTTCAGAAAGCATAAGGCCAACAGTTTAAGAGACAGAATTGAATTTTTCCTGTCTTGAGGTTATTTTCATTGCCAAGAAACCACAGCAACCACTCCTTGACCACATTGCTTTCCAACCATAGCTGCTCCTGTATTTTTTTGCTACTTTTATTCATATCTATTCATTAATTTTCTTTTAGTATCAGACATATTTTGGGTCAAAACCAAAAGTTCTTCTCTTTTTGCTTTTTTCCCTCTTTTCTTTATTCTTTACAGGGACAGTAATTCAGTGCAGTTGACCACCTAAATATTGAATACTACATCAGACTCTAGGAACCTGTCACTATACACTACTTGTATAGCATTTTTCAAAACTAATTCAAAGACAAATTGAAAACCTACCTACATGTTTCTTGATCCTTTAAAGTCCCTTGATCCTTTAAAGTCCCTTTAAATTGCTCACGGATAAGGAAGATCACCATGCAAGGGAGCCTAAACCCTTTATTTCCTAAATGGAAATAAACATACTATGCAAACTCGCAGAGTAAGGACAGCACCAGTAGATACTAATTTGCATAYGTGGAATGAACTTGGAATTGTGACTGATTTCTGAAATGAAGTGCTACTCCATAGAAGGAAACATCTCAGTCTCCATTCCTTAGCAATTGTCAAAAGAGTGACATTCATTGCCAGTAGTTTAAAGGGCTGCCTATCTTTATTGTCAYGCCTGTATGGTCATCTCGAAGTAAGCAGTTCGGAGTGGAGACAGGAGCACACAGACTTTTCCTCCTTAGAGGCTTGCTAGAGCATTTGGACATGCAAGGCAATTTAGCCATTCCACAAAGAGAGAGAGARAAAAAAATAATTCAAAACATATTATACCTTCCATGGAGAAAAGGGTTGTAACACCAAGTGATTCTCTGCTTTCCAGCTGGTAGAGCTATGTGCCACTGCTTACCTAAGGCAGATCACAAATTTACCATTATCTCATACAAATACGTTATGACATATGTCTCTGCAACATGTTTCTAAGCTATTGTGTGTAGTTTTCTCTCTAAAGAAATCAAATTCTGCAAAAATGGCTCAGATTGTCATGATAAATTTGTCTTCAACTTATCTGAGAGATTGCCAACACTATCAGTTATATTTCAGCACTATCAGTTATATTTCAGCATTTACTATATAGCTGTTTCTTAAACAAACCTCAACTGGCATTGAGTTGCACCCAAGACTGAAAGGCAAAAGATCATACATTTCATACCCATATCAATATACTTAAACATATACTTATATGTTTAAGTATATTGATATGGGTATGAAATGTATGATCTTATATGTTTAAGTATATGTTTAAGTATATTGATATAAAAGAGTGTTTGGCGCTTAATCACCATTTGTACTTTTTGAAAACATATGAGACACTTTGAAAGTGTCTTCCTCATTTATAAAAAATTTTACCAAATAAATTTAGATTCTCATTCTCTCTTTTTTTTTTCCCAAGCAAATTTCTGCAACGAAAAGAGAATTTCTTTTTGTTGCCTATGCTTGAAATATGCCCTTCTGGATCAAATGTGTACTGGCAAAGATGTGATATTGAAGTAGAAGAAGAAAAAAATGTTTAACTTTCTAGGAATTTGTATCATCTTCTTTGTCTTCACTATTCTACAATGTTTCTGGTTCTGAYGGATGGAAAGCAATGTTGCAATCATCTGGTACAAGAGCTGAGTGAGTAGTAAGAGAAAAATATTTGGTATATCCAAAGTATACAGAAAATATATTAGATATTTAGATGTTAAAAAATGATGCCGAARTCGCAGTTACATTATTACTGAAAGAAGTTAATATAGATGAGCTCATATAATAGTTTTATTATAGTTAGTATAGTTTCAACATGTGTTGAAAAATTGTTTGACGTTTTAAATGATAAATACATTTTATCTGATTAAAAGTATTTAGAAAAGTAATAAATGGAATATTTTTCTTATTAAAACTTTTTTACATAATTTTATTACACTGGATATTCTGTATTAAGTTTGCACAATGTGTAAATGTGTATTTCTTGAATTTCCTTGGTTTTCTTTTTTGTTTGTTTCTTTCTTTCTACATTTTCTTCTGCTCACAAGCAAGTACTTAGGTAGAAATCACCATCTTCAAACTAGTTTCAACAGAACATTGATTGCTGTGCCTAGAAATATTTGTGAAAAACATTWATTTCCTTGGGTTAAACTCCAGATCTGTAATGGTGAGTTGACTTGAAAATATTCATGTTTAAATTAATTGCACACAAGTTTTGATCCTATCGTGAAATAGTTAAATCTGAAATAGGAAATCTCATTGTTCATTATCTCATATTCTATCTTTGTACTTTTTAATGCAAATACATATTTCCGACATCTGATATAGTCTCTTATTTGAAAGGATACCATCCAAAATGCAATTATACTTTTTTTTATATTTCATTATTAATACTTTGTACTCTTGGTTATTTAGTTGTCTGGACTCATTTTCAACTAGGAATGATCTAATAACCCACTTTGAATATGTCTTATTTTCATGTAATTTCAAAGAGAAATTTCTGTTTAGTTATGCTGTTAAAATAGTTTCTGAGTAATGTGATACATGGAATTAATGAGATATAGGGAAGTCATCAATTTTTATTTCTCTAATTGCTGACAGATATAGAAAAAAAAGTCCTATAAACAAAATCTGGGACTAGATAAAATCAATTATGGATTATTCATCTAGACTCCATCTAGGACATTCGGCATTGAGGCACCTTTCTTCTCTCTCTAGATTTTCTATTATGTCTAAATCTTTATATTTTCTAAACTACTATGTTAGCTATATTCAGGACAGATAACAATGTAAAGAGAAAATAAAATAAGAAGGGGACATAAAATATAATTTCATAATAAGCCTCATGAGAAAACATGCATAAATTGGGACTTTAAATGCTCATTTTTCTTTCTTTTCATATTTTTGTGGTCCTTTGCATTTTAGACAGTGGATGAATTTTGCCTTTCTGCATATTGGAAGGCTATAATCCCTGCCCTAAAACAGAGATGAGATATGGCAATGGGAATCTTCTAGATTTACCTTCATTTCAAACCATTCTCCCCACTGAAGTCATATGGTGGCAAGTATCTAGCTTGCATTTGCACTTTTTAGGTTTTTGGTTCACTAAAGAAGGCCCCGTAAGTTTTTGTTCATAAAACAGGACAAACTGTGGATTACTTGCTTGATTTTACCATGTTACAGTGCCTCCAAGTAATAAGTTTATGCTCCTTTCTTACTTTTGGACTCTATTGCCAATGAGAAGGAAATGAATTTAGACTCTGAATTTGAATATCTCGTTCTTTTTCAACATTTCCATTGACAATAAGGGAACCAATCATATTCCCTCCAACACATCATTTTAATTATCCTTATTTTAAATTGCATACGTGGGCTAAGCATATATTTTTCCTCTRGACTCATGAGATTTAAGTATAGTATATAATGATCCTTTTGTTCCACTAATGGATACTCACACCTATATTTTGGCCTGTGAAATAGAGATTGGATTTGCACTCACTGCAGAGAGAGAGTTCAACTAAACCAATAAAAATGAATTCATGTCTCAGTTTTTAATGGTAACATATATAAAAGCTGTTCATGTAGCCAGGCTGTCTTGAAGCAGCTTTTTCTTCCTGTTTGAAGAACTCAGTTCAGCCTAACACTATGGAAATAACCTGCTCTTGAGTAACCTATTTTGGGTGCTGCACTTTCTTGATTACAGGGAGTCTCATTATTATTTCTGATGTTATCCTGAAAATAAGCCTGTATTAAGCATTGCAGGAGACAATCAGAGTGTGGCCTTCAGGGCCCTGGAAAAGTCTGTTCCTTACCGCCTGATTTTTTGCTGGTCGTTGCTGTATGCAGGAGATGTGGTACAGCACAGTAACTAGTTCCAATGAGATACAGATGCGAGATATAGCTCACTTCATTATCTCTGCCTTAATTAAAAAGAGGCCTTTGATATTGGTGTTTAATTTCCCATGTCTTGTATCGTATTATATTTTATTTCTTTCACGACGGTACTGAGCTCTCAATGGCCTACTGTTAGGTACAAGCATATAACAAAAGATACTCACCTTCCCTCAAGGATCTTCTAATCTAATTGTAAATACAGATACAGCAAGCGGATAAAATAAAAAACATGGGGATCAAAGAGTAAAAATGATCTGATTATGATGAAAGCGTGCAAAGTAGTACGCACTTTGAAATAAATATATCACTTCCGTGCTGTGCATGAGTTTTGTTTCACACATAAAATGCTGTGGAGTGCTGACTTTAAAGTTGACCAATAGACAGAGAGTTTGATAGATCCACAGGTCTAAGATAATTTCGTTTCATTTGTGATTTCAGACCATAATGTTCCAACACCTGGACAAGGTGAAGCATAACATGAGCTATGAAAAAACAGTGGATCAGAAGAACCAAGAAGAGTAACACCRCCTCATCTAATGTGTCTATTTGAAATTTAAAGGCACAATATGTTAAAAGAATCTGCTGTGTGTGGTCATGCTGATCTGCTATCTACCCTGCTAGGAAGCAAAAATGGAAGGCCATCAAAGACTGTGTATTGATGGACCTCAATAAGAAATGTGGGCTTAATTTAAAGATTGAAGATACTTTCCTGATACATGTGAACATATCACAAACTACCAATATTTTTGCACTGCATGTGCTGGGAATGGGTATAAGGTATGGGCTAAAATGTACAAGGATTTGGATATATAAAGATATATCGTTAAGGCTATTTGTAAACTTTGTCTGGTATTTACAGGTGGATAGAATATGAGTTTCTCCTCATGTCAGTAGTAACACCTGGTTTCTACTCCGGCTACTGTGTCAGTACTTCTGTTATGAACCATCATTCCCGGAGCTTAAAAATGAGCCTCATGTTTTCCTTCCAGCTCTATGCTGGACCTACATAGCATCATTTGATCAGTTAATGTTCTCCTTAATAACTTTGAAAAAATTAAATTTCCTCCTAGAAGTCTTTTCTTTTTCTGATTTCTGTTCCTGAACAGAAATATTGCCCTTTTGATCCCCTAGATACAAAAAGCGTTTACTGAATCTGTTTCAAAATGTTTTCACCTAAAATAACAAAACAATTTAGAAAGGGATAACTCTCCTCTTTTACTTGGGCGGAGAAGCTAAACTGCAGTCACTGAGGTGTATTCGGTTTGTGTAGACTTATCTGAACTATTTAAAACTCCTGAGGCTAGCCTTTTTTCTTGCAGCAAATTCATGTCTGCATTGAACTTGATGAAGGCTGCAAACCTCACAAAACCTAAACAGGTTTTTTCTATGCTGAATTCTGTACCCTTGTGCTTAAAGTACCAGTGGTACCTGAACAGGAACATGGATACTGCTCATATATATCTAAAGGCACAGAGATATTCTCTGTGTAATGCATATTCACACACCTCTCTTGCATGCCGGAAGCTCTAGGATAGCTTTAAGGGAGATATTTTCTTCATTAAGGGTTAGAATAAAGGAGAAAAACAGCAATAACACGGGAAATAGTATCAAAACGCACCTGCAAAGTGTGACTAAATAAAGTCAAGGCTACTGCTACTTTGTTAATACATTTTGTTAATGTTCTCCTTTTTACTGAAAAATTGCTAAACTGATAGCAGGGCATATTTGTCCTTAAAAACTAGCTTAAAATTTTTAAATTTTGAGTTATATTTTTGTTTGCTTTTTTTTTTTTTTTTTTTTTTNTTTTTTTTTTTTTTTTTTTTTTTTTTTTTTTTTTTCAGTTAACCATGAGCCACTGCAGATGAAATCTGGAAGCTAAAATTTAAGGCAAACCACAGTTTTTTCAAAATCAGAAGCAGCTGCATGGAAACTGTGAAGAGAGCTTAATTCTTCTAATGTTGAATAAGCCATGAAAGATTTTGGCTTGCTTTGTACAAATGTTTCCTTTGCAACTTTACTGGCACACCAGCAGCAGCAAAAGTAATATTTTGGTGGTATTTATGGAAGATCTCTATCTTCTGAATAATCAAGGATCATTTCAGCCACTTTAAGAGCACAACATCATTGTTTTCTCTATTAGAAGAATGTATTGCTGCATATGTAAGCTTGTATATTGGAAGCAATTTAGAAACACGGAGCTCGTCATGATCTAGTATCATGATCTTTTATGAATCCTATACCCTGTCACTGGCCACCACTGAGAAGAGTTTGGCCCCTTTCTCCCTATATTCTCCCCTCACGTAGTTGAACATATTGATCAGATCTCCTCTCTTCTTCCAGGCTAAACAGGCCCAGCTAGCTTAGTCTTTCCCTGTATGAGAGATGTTCCAGTCCCTTAATCATTGTTTCTCTCAGCTGGACCCTCTCTAGAAGCTCCACATGAACTGCACATAATACTCCAGGTGCAGCCTCACCAGAGCTGAAGAGAAGGCCAGGATCCTCTCCCTTGACCTTCTAACAATACTCTTCCTGATGCAGGCCAGGATCCCATTGACCTTGTTGGCCATGAGGGCAGAGCTGCAAAGGGCATTAGTTGCAAAGTAAGCCAGATCTTCTTTTAAGTGTGGTACTTTAATTAATGTGGTAGCAAAGCCATGTGTGAGCCAGTAGCTCCTCCTTACTGACAATAAGACAATAATAGAGAGGAAACTCCTTAGTTATTTTCCTGGTTCAGTGGTAATAGACATGCAGGTGTCAGGTTCATGACAGAGATGTATGAGTTTATGCATCTTTTTTAAATCAACAAACAAAAAGTATATGGCTGTGTTTTGTTAGAGCTGTATTTATAGACTATCCCATCCACATTCTGGTCCTTGATATCTTTCATAGTAGGCAGCATTCAAATGCTTGAAATTGCATGTGTAAGATAGTCTGGCATTATAGTCTGGTATTGCTCCCCAGTGATGCAGCAATGTGAGAATAACTGAGATTCTAATAGTTATGGGATACCAGGGTCAGAAGTATTGCCTTTCTCTCTACTATCAACAATATCATGTAGGTGCAAGTTTTGCAATTAATCATTGTACTGATTTGTGCCAATATTAGCTTGGTATGCTGAAATATTACTCCAGTAGGAATGCATATATTTTAAATAATTATAGGTATGAGTGTCTTTTGTTATGATATGATCAAAATAGAAAAAAAAAAGATGTAAGAATTGCTGTAAAAGGACTATGTGATAAACCCATCATTAGTCTCAGGAGTCAGAAAGGCAGATTTACTCCTTGAGTTCCTGGGTTATTTAAAAAAATCCAATTCTTCCTGTGCTGCTTGATGTAGTTGCTTGTGGGCTCTGCCCCAAGAGCACTTCAGGCAGGGGCACTTCCTCAGCGGCAGTTCTTCATAAGGAGCTCAGAAAGGGTGCAAGATAAAATCAGGGACTAAKTAGATACCACAGTTAGACTCTTAACAGAAGAGTAGTGATGTTCTCAGCTTGTAGAGTGAGAGACTGATTTGTGCTGTCAGGATGTTACCTTGTCTCCTTCTACACCACTGCCRTTGTGTAGAGGGAAATAAAAAACAGCACCCCAACAGGCCTATTTTTGCGCTCACTGSCAGTCATTTTCCATCTTAACCTGTAAAGCCAGAGTAGATAGTGATGTGACACCCAAATCACTGTATGATGGGAACTGGATTACACTCAAAATGAATCTGTCAGTGTATATGGAGGAGGAGGAAATTTCTCCAGTTGTTGACCTTGTCCTCACAAAAAAAATAATTGAGATATATATACATTTAAACACCAATATTTGCCACTTAGTTTTTGAAAGTAAAAGACTGTCTCCATCCTAATGTGTCTGGGACTTTCGAAAAGAAGAGGAAGCAGTGCGCACAGAATTGAAACCCAATGACTAGATAAAAATATAACCTTAGTTGACTAGACATTAATGACATTCAGCCATTATCTCTTGATTTCTCCCCACAAAGAGAAAATGCATTTTTTTTTTTTTAGTGAAGGCCTTTATTTTTAGAGGAAAATATAATACATCCTATGCCGTCTTGCAACCTTAGAGTCTTTTGTTTGTGAACTTCCCTCTGAGAGAGATGCTTTTCGGTTTTTGTCATGTCATCTCTCACTTGCAAAAGTGCCTCTTTGGGAAGGAAACATGTCTGTTTCCATATGGAATGGAGCCATATTAGCTGGCCAAAATAATTTAAACCAAAAAGAAGGATAGGAGTGAGTCTTAAGGATATTTTACTAGGTTTTAGAAAATTACACATTTTTTCCATTTTAAATGAATTTTAAGAGGCTTAAATATAAGCTAACCTAAGGGAAAATAAAGTATCTTACGTGATTTCAAACACAACATTAGAATCATATAGAATCCAGAAACGTGGACATTTTTAACTGCTAAGTTTAGGCAGATAACTTGAATCTAGATAAGAAGGGATTTATACAGATCACTAATGTTGATTTTCAAKTAATCTTGAGAGACTGTGGAACTAGAGTTATGTTAATATTTTGACAATATTAAAATATCTGATTCTATCAACCACATCCTCTATAGATAGAACTGCAAATTCTTACCCTCCTAATTAAGCAATGTAACTAAAATCTGTTATATATTCTTTACTCCTGTATCTTCTTCCCATTAAAAAAGCAATTTGGAGTAGCTTGCTTTAGATGGCTTACTGGAAGAATTTTCTGAAATTTTAGATTTGCTTTACAAATATAAGTGTGAGAGAGGGGAATTCTTAGAAAATTCCCATATCTTAGATCCTGGTCACACAACTAAGAAAGTTCTGTTTTGTCAAGGAATTCTGGGAGGTACTTATATTATCATAGATTATGCATCTATTAGTCTGATATCCGTTTTAAACTATGCAATAAACTGTTGAGAATAGACTTGAGGCAACAGAATCAAAGCCAATTGGCATGGTTTTATGGAAAATTGAATTTTTAAAGATCAACTTGAAATTACTGGTTTGACTGATAAAGGTAATAGTGTTCTTCTAATATACCTGGATTTTTGTACAGCTCAGCTTCATATCTCATATTTTTTAATTAAGACACTATTACTGAGATTAAAAAAACATATGAAGGAGATTAAAATTGTAAGATGAATCTGAGGCTATAAATGGGAAGACATCATCAAATAAGCAATTTCACAGAATGACAGAATGGTAGAGTATGAAAGGCATCTCTGGAGATCATCTAGTCCAACTCCTTGACCAAGCAGGTAGATCTGGACCGTGAGATCAGATGTTGGCTAGGAGCTGTGCAACACATATCCAAAAGTAGTCTGATGAAACAAAACAAAGCGAAAACAACAAGAAGAAAAACAAACAAAAAAGTGTTTATTTATTGATGAAAAAAAAGAGAAAATGGAATTTAAGAAATCACATGGCCATTGAATAAGCAAAATATGGGGATACAGAAGGTAGGCCATATTTTTCTAAAACAAACCTGAAGGCATGTGCAGACGAATGAAGAATCAAAACTGAAGGGAGGGTACTGTGTTTGGGGAAGCAGCGACTTTGGAAAAATCTTAATGACTAATCAGCTATTCATGATGTTTTGATAACATGAATTAATCATTGGAAGACCRCATGTGATATTATCTTAGAGGAGATGGTGTGTATTTGGCACTGGTTTCTATTTCTGGATCCTTATGTTCTGTTTCCACATTTAAGAAGGATATTGAAGTCATGTCAGAAGGCAAAGACAAGGCATTTGAATGATCAGAGGACTGTGGGCCATGTCTAATTAAGCAGGCCTGAAGGTGAACAGCTCAGAAAACTCAATTTCGTTTGCTTCTCAGAAAAAAARAAWTWWAAAAAAWTWAAAAAAAAGTGGAGGGTGAGTAATTTTGTTACAAAATGAGAATACCAGCAGAGAAAACAAAACCAGGGATCTAGTCAGTGTAACAAATTTTCAAGGTCTACAAGCTGGAAAGTAGTGTCTTTAAGCCTTTTTGCATGTTTGTTTGTTTTTTGTTCTGCTTTGTTTTTAAGGGCATAATTGATCTGTGGAATAATTTATAAAAAAAGAGGTTTAAAGGTCATCATTTTTGGTCTGTGAACACAGGGACTGATTTAACTCTCATAGACTGTTACTATTGAACTTTATTATTACAGTAGTAGAATCAGGAGGAGCCAGTGGTGATCAGAAGAGTTGAATACTGAGCAAGAAATTATTCTGAGATGGCTTCTTCTCTAAAGACTTTACTGTTCTGGGCTTGAAGGAAGTGCAATACAAGAAAATGAATTGGCTTGCCTGGTATTACACAACTGGTGTGCAGCAGACCAAAAAAAAAAAAAAAAAAAAGGAAAAAAAATATTGATCCGTCTTCAGATTTTCAGGACATTCTTTTACATGTTGGGCCATGCTTCATTTTCTATCTGCATTCCACTTCAAAACTTGAAAGTGCTTCAGTTTGATTACAAGAGAATACTTTCATTTATTAATGAAAAAGAACATTTTCACAGTTCTTTAGCAAAAACCTTCTACCAGCATTTCCACTTTCTAAGTGGCTCAGCTGTCATCTCCTTGAAGCATCTTGCTTTGTTCAGATAAGTGCAGAAGAGGAATGAAGAGAATTTGACAACAGGAATATTTCTTCATAATCTTTGGAAAGAGATTTTGTTAGATCCCAGAGTTTGTTGATCCCAGTGCGAAATACCAAGGGCAGGGTTATTCCAATCTACATCACTGTTCAATTTTCTTTAATGGCAAATAAATTTTGACTGATTTATTAATACTGATTTATCAATATTCTAAGACTGTGCCCTAGAAATTCCAAACTGTATTCATGAAATTTGCACACAACTACTAAATCAAAAATAATTATATTAATACAATATTGCTTAAAAAAAGAGAACAAAAGACTATATTGTAGAGCTAAAATTTAATAAATATAGTAGAATTCTTTTAATTTCCTTTCTGATTTTCTTTCCTTTATTAAAGGAAGCTCTCTTCCAAATTTTGAATTTTGCTCTCAAAGAAGGGAAATACTGTCTAGCAGTTTCATGTTGTGTGTCATTTGTGAAATTATATTAAATGGCATTTTTGAAATTATACTAAGGAATTATACTAAGCAATTTCATTATTTATTTATTGCAGTATTGCAGTGATGCATTTGAGGGCTTTCCCCTTTTTATTTTGAAGCAGTGACTAGAATTGCATTCTTTTTCCTTTTATGAAAGGAATTAGCAAGTGATTGTCTGTTTGGTCTTTGTAGTGAAGAACTTGACATGATTAAATGACAGAAACAAAATAGCAGTTCTGAGACACATATTAAGGACTTAAAATACTTATTTTCAGCTGCAAGAAAAGTTATTAAGTCAGACTTCAGCTTTTGAAGGCTGGAAGGGCTGAGGCAGTGGGAAGATGAGCACACTTGCAAGAACAGGATATTTTATCTGCTGCTTGCAAGGCAGACACAACCCCCTACTGAGTCTTTCCAATATTTATCCTTTATACTTCATTGCATTGTCTTTGGGAATGTCRGTTTAGCTATAATGTTCAGCATGTGCACATTTTGTATTATATTATTAAATTATGTGAAATCCTATGATAAAAAGTATTCTTTCAGGTAGGAATGTTTCATTTTAACCTTTTTGTTCAAAAAAATAAGAATTAGCATGAGAAAGCAAGCATTAAAATCACAAGATTTTAATGGTTTGTTTTTTTCCCCAGTGCTTTTGCCAGTTTTCTCAATAATTTAGGAAAAAATCCTCCTAAGTTTCTGTGGGGGTTAAAACCTCTTTTTTTATTTTTTTTTTTTTTCAGTCAGTGTAGACCAGTGTAGGCCATTCTTCATTCTCAGATAATAATCACCAATCTTTGCACTTCAATGCTGCACTCTTACTTTTTCTAGCCCTGGTAAAAATGAGTGTTTACTTGCTTCCTTGCTTGTGGATGGTGAAACATCAAAAGGCAGAGTAGGGAGGCCATCAGACTATACAACAGAAAGCAGCAAGAGCATTGCCACTTTAAAAGACTGAAATATTTTTGAAAGTGAAGGAACCTCTTTTCACAAGAGGAGGCTATTCTGTGATTCTTGATTATATAAGAAAACAGTTTCTTAGTTCTTTGCACTCCTGAGACAGAGGTTAAAAAACTCTTCATCTTCTGCATTTCTTGGTGGAATGATCTGGTTAGTGTCTACTAAAGTGGTCTGGGTGGCTGGAGTCCCATTCTGAGAGATCCAGCATGCTGCAATTTTCAGCACTTGGGCTTCTAATTCTATGCTAAGAAACATATCTAATCCCTTTTTAAAATCTAGCCCTTAATGGCATTCCAAGGTCAGAGAGTAGCACCAAGAATACACATTTCCTAATAGTTTCAGCCTGAAAAGTTGTTTTCATTTACCTCTGCAAACAGAGTTATGCAGCATTACTTCAGTCATGCAGCTGAGAAATTCCACTCAAAATATGAGTGAATTTTTCTSATTTTCACAGATTTGTAGAGATTTTCTCATTTCCATGGTCCATCAGATATTTAGTACACTCAGATATTTAGGCTAAATGGAGTTAATAAGTGCCCAGCATTCAAATGCCTCACTGGCAAAACCTGATCGTTTGTACTGCTTCCTTCCCAACAGTATCTAAAAAGTAGGATTTCCATTCATTTCACTTTTTTAAAAAAGCCAAGATCAATTAATGTGTTAAATTGATTTAAAAATATACAGTATATATTATTGTCGCATGAAAACTGAAAAAGAAGTTCTGAATATGACATGCAGTCAGGGTAGGAACATGGGCCTGGAGCCTGGTAAGTGCTCCCACAGCTGAGTTTTGATGTAGTCTACGAGATTTCTGTCCATCATAAGTGATGTATGAACACAAAGACACAGGAATACGTAATGAGGAGCTAAAAAKAACAATTCCACATGGATAAAACTGGTTCTTAACAACTGAGGTTAGCAGAAGTTGGCTGTAAAATAACCAGTCTGAAGATGCTGTTTCTGGATTCTGGCTAATTTGAATCATCTTGCAGTCTCCCTTTCCCCATCCTCCTGCAAGAAAGGTTTCTGAAACATCGGTTCTTTTGAGAGAACCACCCTGGTGCTTCTCCTCAAGACAAATATCATGGGAGGTTGTTTAGCAGCCACACTAATTGTGGGAGCAGCTGTATTGACTCTGTATTGACTTTACTAATATGGAGAGCATTAAATATTGTAAAACATAGGCGTAGGTACAATTACTGCATTCAATAACCTGGCACACGCCTCAGAGTACAACAACGTTGCAATACTCTCCCTGTCAAAACAAAACATTAAAAAATACATTTTTTGTGTGTCTTAGGGTGAATGTATTGTTCTTATGTGAGTTCAGAAATGCTTAGGAAAACAATAGAAACCTTTATTAAAGTCGTCTTATGTTGAGCTCAACATTTCTTGTAATCATTTTGCATTTATATTACTTGTTTTGTATATAGTATAAAGAAGACATAAGTATGAAAGGCTGAGCAGTRTTTATGATTTTTGCTGTTTAAAAAATAGTAACTTTAATGTTTTTCTTTATAAAAAATGATGTTTTGCCTGGTGCTCAGAAATAGGAAACAGCATATGTATTCTTGTATATTCCTAAAAAATACATTCACCCAGAAAAAAACACCTCATAACATCTGCATACAACATTGGGCTATTTTGGCTTTCAAAGATACAGGGAAAGAATTTCTGCACTTTATCTTTTTTTCTTTTACTTTGCTAACCTCCATATTTTCTCATGTTCAAACATTCAGACAAATATTAGCTCAAACCATATCAAGCTAGCTTGCCATAGCTGTGCCACACARCGAAAAAAATAACTGTTTTCCCTTGCAGAAAAACAGAATCACCAAGCTTTACTTAAAGATAGTTGAGTAAAAATGAAGGAATGAAAATTATATACTCAAGAGAAATAGAAAATTATACATGCTGCTATGTCTAGGCATACAGTTAGATCTAAAAGAAGTCCATATGCATTGGTAAACTTTTCCTGCTTTCTAGCAGGAAAATTTCTTTTAATTTGACTATGATTCTATGATTTGTAAATTTGTATTGGATATTGATAAAGTTCTTTTATAAAATAAGTAATTTGCTCATATCTGTTACTTCCACACCTAAATTATATTTATCACCTCAGTTACACTGCATAGGTTGCTCTTTCTGAATAAATGACTGAAATATTGACTACAAAACAAAGCAGTTTTTAAGCCACATGCTTATATTTATGAAAGTTCGTGACTTTTGACTTTGATGAGACTTTTGACATTTTTGCAAATATTGAAAGACTTATTGACTATCAATGTACTAGTTAATTTACTTTCATATTAGAGTCATGAAACCCAATTCACAACCCAAATTAAATGCTTAGATTAATCATTTAGTTTGAAAATGGTATATGTGTGTGCATATGATAACAGGAGTTGGTCTTCAGCTCTCATGATTTCTATGCATGAAGCTTGGATGTCCCACCATTTTACTGGTAAGTAAATAACGCTTATGAAAATGAACATAACATTTTTCAAAATTACTCTGCTTTTGCTTTTCCCACAGCATTGACAGACAGTCCTGAAAGTTAAAGTCTTTCATGCATATTAGTCCACAATTTATAGAAAACCTTACCAGCACTCTAGAAAACTGAGTGTGAAAAATAAAAATCTTCTGTAATAGCTTTCTCTTTTTCTCTGCACATGTGGCTAATTTCAGAATGGTAGAAATTAAAACAGCAGGCAATTAGTAAATACAAATTTCYTATGTTGCAGTCTGCTCATGTTGCATGTTATTCTGGTTTTTGCTTAAAAGTTGAGAGAATGGTATATTAGTTACTTTTGTGTTTTTGAGAATTATAATTTAAATAAAGTGTGTAGTACAAATAATGTATATTGTAGACAGGAAGTGCATACAAAGATTGAAACTGTTATAATACCTTATCAAATCTCAGCACAGTATTAAGCATTATATTAAATGTGAGTTTTTCATATTCCTTGCTTTTATAGTCATGCTTGTCTAGTGGGCTGAGAAGTTAGACTCAAAAGCAAAATCTCTGTCCCTGCTTCTCTTAGTGAAGTTTCATGMTCAGTCATTTATGCATAGGAGAATTTTAGAGCAAGAACAATGACTTCTAATATGCTCTTTTGTCAATGAATTAAGGAAGATATAATGAAATTCTCTRTACCATTCATCTACTTGTCATGTTAAACCACTATAATATTTTCTCTTGGTGACTACAAAAGGGAGAATTATGAAGCATGCTCTTCAGCTCAGTAATTTTAAAAGAAAAAAAATCCCAGATCTTATTTCATAGGTGGAACTTATAAAAATAATGTTCTGGAGCCTGAATCCCAAAGTGGCTTCTTTTTCCTGTGCTGTATTATGTATTTTAGAATTTCTAGTGTGTCTTGCTGTTAGTCTAACTTCATGAAGCTGTGAGCATAAAAAGCTTAAATCACAAATTTTCTGTCCTTCCTTCCTTCCTTCCTTCCTTCCTTCCTTCCTTCCTTCCTTCCTTCCTTCCTTCCTTCCTTCCTTCCTTCCTTCCTTCCTTCCTTCCTTCCAAAACAATCTTTGCTATTCATTTATAGATGTGCAGCTCATACCATACCTCCAAGTTTCCTTTGATAACTTGTCTTCCCTCCATAAATCTGAGATTAGGTATGTGTTTTCAGTTCCAAATTATCACTTGATACTTTAAAAAAAAATACTATTTTACTATTCTTCTTCTATATCTGTGACTACAGATATCAGTGATGTATCAGTATGTTTTTCATTTTCTTTACTGCTTTCTAGCTTGCATTGTGAACCACGCACATTTAGGTCATCAGTCAGAATTATAAGGTTGTTGGATTATTTGTCCTTCTCAATAAATAATGAATCTAACTCTTTCCTGCCTAAGAAACGTCTTCCATAGTTCTTGTTCCCTTGCAGCAATATGTAGACTAATAAAGCTGGCAGTACAGAATTGCATCTCAACAATTTTTACTGGCTTTGCAGTACCTCTGATGAAACAGATAATCACACATATTTCTTTATAATGATTGCAATTTGTTACATAGAAGGATAGAGAATATTCCAATGGTAACAAATTTCCATGTGCTTGTAAGGAGAGCAACCCCTGCGAGGAGCAGACATTCCTTTGCTGCTGGTGGGAAGTGTTGTAAATAAATAATGCTYGTAGGAATGTTTTGGAATAATGAAAAGATGTATGAACACAGTCAAATTGACAGTGGCTGAGAAATCAAATGCATTTCACAGGGATTTTTTTGATCATATCTAACCAGCTTTAWGAAGAGTTCTGAAATTTTGGTATTCTATTTCTTGCAATCAGCATATGCAATCTACATGTGATAATTTCTCATGAGAAGTGTATCAATGGGAGAGAAGCATTTATGTGAAGGAAGGCTATGAGTTATTCACACTGGTATGCACCGAGAAGGAGGCACATGACATCTTGTTTGCTTAAATGAAGACTGCAACATTATCAGCATCAGTAGATAGAGCAATCAATAGAACAGAGCKTAAATTGCCCTCAGTTATTTAAAAGAACTAATTTAATGTAAATTCAAATTACTAGACCTYAATATAATTTGACAGACCTCATTCAATTACTATCTGGGGTGAACTGTACAGACACATCCTGAAGCATCCTAATAAGGGGCTAGTCTCTGCAGTCTAATCTCYTGGTACCTATCCCCATGCAAAGATCAAACTTAAAAAAAAAACAAATAAATAAACAGTTATGCCTTAGCATCATTCGTGTCCTCTTTATCTGAGCTCCAAAGATCACTGCTAACCTGTGCATTTGACCTTTGTTATGACCTGGAGTAGGGTTCCCAGAATTTGTGGAAATAAACTACTTTATATAAACATCACACAAAATTACACCTTAAGGCCAATATCTTAGGCTACCTGGGAGACATAGGAAATACCTGTAGAAAAGTTAGAGTGCTTTATGCTATAGAGGTTACCAGAAGTCGAAAAAGCGGTCGTGCAAAAATTCGATACATGCATTTAGCTGAATAGCACTGTGACTGGTTACTTGTTTCATGTTATATAAAGGAACAGCAGGTATAGAGGTGATGATGTGAAGGAAAACGGAAGCAGCTAGGGCTGGATGACAGCTGGAGYACAGGAAGAGCATTTCGTATGTGTAAGTGGGATAGACTGTACATCAGGAGCCCCAGCCTGACACAGCCACAGATTCAGAGGTTGCTGACCCATGGTTCTACCACAAAGCCAAGGTCCCGAGACTATGGACGTTGTACACTTTGTTTTGGTGTGACAGAACTATGTCTAAGAAAGCAAACATAGAGAGAAGCATGTACAGAAATGCATCACTGTGGGAGACATTGGGAACAGGAGACAAGGAATATGTTGGAAGGCATAGCAATTTACTCTCTGAATTAAGAGTGCAATTCCTAACACCTCATTAGAAATTTTCCCTGGGATTCTCAGCAAGCAGCAGACTTTTTACCTTTTTGCCGATCAATATCTTCTGACTGGTGACACTCCAAACTTACCTCTGAAGAGTGCCACACATGCTGTGAAAGCACAAGGGGACCTGCATGACAAGAGTGGTGTGTGTTACTGTCTCCTTTTTCTCCCTTGACAGTCCCTCCACACCCTCTGATAGACAGGTATACACTGGTAATGTGATTTCCTCATACAACCTGAGAAAGCTGTGCATGCCAACTTAATTTAAGTGACAAGAATATGAAGAAAATGGTAATTATTACATGGAGAACCTCAGTTCATTTTGTAGTTTTTTTTTTTTTTTTTCAGTGCAGTGTATCAAAAAAGCMAAGATTTCCATCTGGAGAAAAACTTGTGTTTCTCCAAGATTCTAAAAACCAAGTGCAGGAAGTTCAGTGAACAGGAATTTTGGCTAACAGTGACAAAYGTCGTGCTGCAGGGAGGATTTAAAATAAAGGAGAGAAACTATAAGCCTGATACTGAAACTAGGGGCCTTTTTTCATGAAAGCCTGGTGCTAAATTTTCCAGTGCTTTGGGGTCGTATGGCCCTCATATCATGTTTGTGATGAAAAAAACAGATCTTTGAACAGCAAAATCCAAGTTTAATGTTCAGATAGCTCAAATAGTGAGTGAAGTTATTAGAAAAAAAAAAAAAGGAGTATATGCTCAGGAAGTACATGGTAGAAAGGGTAGATTTCTAGAACTTCATTGTTAACATAAGCCAGAGCAATTTAGAAGAGCCCTGGAGCTATTTGAGCACTATGCATAATGGAAGACCTTCAGAGCAGAGCCCTGGGATGACGACGGTGCAAATGAGTTTTTTTTATGACAATTTGTGCATTCTCCTGAGTTGTCTCCAGCTTGATTGTACCGGTGGCTTTGACAGAGTGCTCACAGATGGTTGATTTCTGCACAGCTGATGCTGGTCAAATCARTACTACAACTTTTTTGCTGTCAGATGAAAAGTGCAAAGAGGACTAGAAGAAGTGCTTATCCTTGGCATCTATGTCTAAAAAATAATGTTAAGCTGGTGGGATCAAATAAAATAGAGCTTTAGTTTCATATAAAATATTCTAAGAGTTTTTGATGAAGTGTTGGATGCGGTGTTACCAATCAAGATGTATTTACTTGTCATGTGAAGAACATTTACTTGTCATGTGAACAGAAAACAGTTAACTTGAATGTCCTGTAAAATAGGAATTAAAGCAAACTAAACACGATGTGACAAAACATGTGGTGTTTTTTTCTCTGAAACTCTGTACAGCAAGGAAATACAGCATCTAAATGCACCGTAACTGTCTAGTCAGGTACTCAGACTCAGTTCAATTAATTTGCTTGTTACTCCTCTCCTCTTAAGTTGGAACTATTTTAACCATTTTTATTACCAAGGGTAACATACAATCCATAACTGAACTATGGGTTTTGGCACAGGGAATACCACTTAGGCTAATTTTTGAGGGATTTTTATAAGGTGAGCTGACTTCTATTAGGGATAGAGAAAGTTCACCATAGTTTCTTTCCTCTTAGGAAATATAGAAGTAAAACTCAAAATGGAAAAAGAATTGGCAGCAGAAGTAATCAACATGTTACCTAATAATCTTAACTACTGRAACGCAGACTGATCTCAATTGTCTTTTAAGCAGAGGACTAAGGCCATGAAGCTCATCACTGACCTTCCTTTGCAAGTCAAAAAGTTAGTCAGAAGTAACAGAATTGATGTGCCCTGCCTTACTTTCTGTGGAATGCAGACCAAGCTAGGTCCCCCAACTATATTTGTGCATGTTTAGTCTTCGCCAAAGACATTCTCCTTCAGCTGCAGTACCTAAAAGCTTTGGGCAGGAGCCTAGTTCACAAAACAAGTACGTGACTATCTGCGCCTTGCCACACATGTGTCTATGCAGTTCAAGATAAGCACTGCAAACCACTATGCTCAAGCCTGGTAGTTTGTAAAGAGAAACTCTAAGAGGAGTTTAGAGGGAAATTTGCCCATAGTCATGAAAGAAATCCCAGAAGAAATATTAACAGAGCAGCTTTCCAGTTCCTGGCAAACTGCCATGTCCTCTTGTATTTTGGRAGAAAGGGCTGTGTGGTTAGCACGAACTAAAACTGAAGTCTTTTAACCACTCACCTTATTCTAGTAGCAGAATATACATACATATATATATATGAATATATATACATAAAGTGATTAGAAAAACTGTTGGAAGTGCTCATTAACACAAATCAAATAGACCTTACAACTAGCAGAGACATTTGAGAAATAGTCATTTCACATGAAGGGAAGGGTCCAAAACAAAACAAATGAAATACATAACTTGCCCCAGGTGCTAAACTGTCCCTTCACTGGCAAGAATTAAAGATAGTGAATAGYGTATAATGTTTACTTCTATAAAGCTCTGCAAGACAAATCTTTCCCAGGTGTAGTGTGCAGCATGAGAACTCTTTACTCAGATGTTTAAATCACAGAGAGGTTTAAAACAAGCTTTCTCTCTCCTTATTTGGTTTGGCAGTCAAAGCAATTATTAATAGTTTAATTGTATAAAAAAGTGGTAGTAATAATAGTATAACAATAATCTTCATAATCAAACTAAAAGACATCCAGGCTAAGGTATGTGTATGAAATGCATTCTATACATTAAGTATAAAGACAGAAATGATAAGTGCAAAATTACAGGGAGTTAAGGATGCTGTCAGGGTGTGAACATTGAGGCAGCAGCTCCCTAACAAATGTTGCAGGGATCGTGGCTTTCTGGATGGTGCTAAATCAGGGAGCACAGATTCTACTCTCCCCATCCCTCAAAAAAATCTTTGCATTTTTTAATGTGTGTGTGTATGTGTATGTTTATGAAACAAGGATAGGTTCTAGAAATAAGGAATCAATTACAAAAAAAAAAGAAAATTTGCACAAATTTAGAATGATCATCATTATTGCATACAATCTTCTTACTCATGCAAAAACTGAACAGCTCCTGAGGATCAAAAAACCACACAGGTTTTATAGAAGTTGCATACTGCTGGAAATCTAAATTGCACTTGTAACATGATCACTTAAAGAAATAATGCAAGCACAAAATCTTTCCACACAGCTCCATATTTTCAGGTCTTTTAAAGGCATATTTTGCTAACTAGTGTAGTGTTTCAACAGAAAAAGATAGTTCATTTGGCCTAGTATTAAACCTGAGACTAACATTTTTGCAAGTATAACATTTCCTTATGTTGTTTTCTAGCTGTGTTTACTAAACTCTTTATTATCAAACTAAAGAGGAGGTTCATTGCCTCGCTACTGACTTTGGTAGAATTATAACATTTAACACAAAGAACTGAAAGACAACCAACAYACAGAGTTTCCTGTAACTGGACAGTCTGGTAGTTTTTCTTGTTCCTTGATTGTGCAAAATCTGCAGATTTTATACTGAAATTAAATTGCAATTAGTTAGGAGAAATATGCATCCTAGAAATAGTAGATGGTTAGGCTAYGTTATTTACCAAATGATTAGGTGTTAAAATCTAATGTGGTGCATGCTGTAACACCATGAGATTATTTACATAGGAAGTATGTGCTGTAGAAAAATTAATTCCACTTTTATTATTACGTAAAATGATGTAGGGAAACATTTTTAAAAGTATGCAGCACAAGTCTAAGTATCTGTGCTCCTTTCAAATCTCATGTTAGAAAGATTTTTAATGTCATTGTTAAATCACTTGCTGATTTCAATCAGAACAGCAGATACTTTCTGAAAATGTCACACATTTCCATCACCATTGCCATCACCAGCTGAACACAACACTAGTAATGTACTACAATATATTCATTCAACATGAATGAATTTTACAAGTTTGACTTGCTAAATAACGTTGGGTGCTAAAAGACATACCAAGAAATATTTCACTCATATAAATTAAAAATGATAGTCTTTACCAAATGGTAAATGCATATCTTAACTGTATTATTTGTTATTTATAAACAATGTAATGTGATTATGTGTGTTCATCTGGTGATGAAAATTTTTCTAGATTCTTCTTTAATCAAAAGGACTGTTGTAATCTGCATCTGTTCCTTAAAATCTATAATATTTGTAGCTATCATATGCAAAAATATAAAGATTAATCTGTGAGCAAACAGAAAAAGCTAGAATTACTTATTATACTGTCAGTCTGAGTCTTTGGAAATTGTATCTCTTATATATTTCATAAAGCAGATTTTAATAAGTGGTTTGGAAAATTACATTCCAGGGTATTCTGTTTTGATTTATTATCTCTAGTGCTGGCTTCTGTAGTGCATACAATGCTCCGAAAGATTAGAATTGATAACAACTGTAGTTAGAAACAAGCTATGGAGTTTAGGTCTTAAATGAATTCTTAGATTAATAGAAATAGTGCAAAACTGAAAATTTATGAGGCTTGCTCATTAAACCACAGCGAGATCTTTATAAATACTTTATGTGTGGAAAAAATAAAAAAATAAAAAAACTCTAAAAAAGAAATCTCCCAAAATTTACTGAATATTCTTGAAGTGAGTTAAATTTACTCTTGTGAATAAGAGTAGTTGTTGCTATTGTTTTCACAAATTCCTCAGTTCTATATGCATAATTCTTCCTCTAAGAAAAATAGCAAAATACAACATTAAATCAGATAAATCACAGCATCCTTCTGYACTCAAGCAAATGATAAATACAAAACTGCTGCAAGGTGGTCTTGTCAGACTATCTGGGAAAGGAACACAGACATGGGGTGACCGAGCACGTTGGTGCTTTAGGAAAATCATTGATAGCCCTTACTTATATTCTGTCCCATAGCCCTTTCATTCCCTAAAGCCATTTTCAACAGGTATAATGTGATCTATGAGAAAAGTGACATCCTTACAAGGAAGAGATTAATAGCTGACTAAATTGAATTTAATTTAAGGGTATTATACTATAAGCATAAGTCTATTTTCATCCACAAGCTCCACCTTCTAAAATGAGACCTCTTGTCATTGCAGGAGGGAAATTTCAAAAGAAAACTTTCAATTGGCCTTCACACGGCAGAGCAAATCCTTCCAGCAGTACTTTTGTGGGCAGAGTAACCTTTCTGTCAGCCTTTCCATTCTAAACTCATATTTTCTGGAGTTTAGAACTTAGCTGTAAAATTTACCCCAGACTGGAACCTGGCATAAAAGTTCTTACAATAGCGTAGTGTATTTTTAATATACTTACATATAGAATATACTTAGAAGTGGGCTCCCAGTGCACTAAATGTATTCTGAGACTTCTGTTTTATAGCTAACTCAAGACCAATTTAGCAATGAAAAAAGCTGAAAACATCCTTGAACATTAAAATACTATTTACAAGAAGGGAAGCAGAAAAGGTCAAACCCTTCTGCCTGTGCAGCAAGTTTGTGATACCATAAGGAGAAACAAAAAATGTAATGTGAATTATGGATGCCATGTAACTCTAAAACAACAGTGCAATATTTGCTCTTGAAAAATTGTCTATTAAGACTATGAATCTCAGGTTAAAAAAGGAAATRGGAAGAGAGAGAGAGAAAAAGTTAGCCCTCTTGCAAGAAGTTCCTTTAGATTTTTTCTTCTTAAGTATCTACTTATTCTTTATTTAAATTGAATTATTCTCTCTTTTTGAAGCGGTTCTTCACATGACTACAACTACATCCTTTTGAACATTAGTCTTGCCCCTGCTGAGTGATATGTTTCATTAAGTCTTAGTCCCCATTAGGTCTCAGCTGCAGTAGCCAGCCTTTATATCAGTCCCTTGCTACCTAGGAAGCCCTCCTGTGTCTATCTATAGCTTTCCCATGTGAAAGACTGCCCAAAAGTGTATAGAAATCAGATAGCCTCACTAACATAAAGTTTATTGAGAAAGAGTAGTTTAGGGAAAAAACGTTCTTAAAAGTTTCTGAATACTTCCTTGAAAGTTTTCATATTGTGCTTGATGGTTCTTCATTTTCTTTGCAAAGGAATCTGGTTTGATCAACTGCCTTTAGGAGCTGTGAAATAGACATGGCATTTTAACTCTTGAGTTTGGTTTGATGAAAGACTGATTAGGACAGCACTGGGCAGTGAATATTCTCCTGAGCTGGCAGAGATTTTATGATTTTTGAAGCCTTCTTGTTCTTCCCCAATCAAATCCAACACTGTTAAAATGTTCAAGAGAACAGCCAGGAACAATTCAAGAATAGCAAGTAGMGTATGCCACCTGCCTCTTCGGGTAGGACTGTGATTTGTCTGTTTTTTTTCTAGTTGATRGGAGATACAGAGTATTGGTTAATCTGCTATTCACAAGAGTACTGGATAGTTTTAGACTGAGGTAGAAAAATTACTGAAAATATATATTAACATTTTTTAAATATTTTTGGGTACAGTTACATCAGATCAACAGTTTTGAAATAAAATATGATACAATTATTTATGATTTAGTTTATATTGCAAGGCTCCAGGGCACTTGAAAGACTTGCTCATCAAATAAGTAATTCAARAGTAAAAGCAAAAGACTGAATTAAACCTTAAAATTCAAGATACTCACAGTTTGAACATTAGGTTCAAATCCAAGTTTAAGTAACAATTAAGCTTTATAGCCTAGGTTCATTTTCAATATTAGTATAAGGATAATGGCTTTCTTTTCCACAGCTTTCACATTTTATAGCTGTTTCATATCATATAAGACATACTCTTCTCTCAGAAGTCAAAAAATCTTCATACTTTCCTGACTTAACCGAATTATTGACTCCAGTTCTCATTACAGTCTAGCCATATCCCAGTCACTACATATGCGTTATTAGATGAAGAGAATATAYGGATATGTACTAATTCACAAACATTAGGAATTAGAATTTTTTTCAATTAAATATTAAAATTAATTTAATTAATTTAAATTAAACATTTTATTATATATACTGCCTATAAATAGGGACACTAAACCCAAAATAACTACACACCTACTTAAAGGCTACAAAATTTGTTTTGAATAGACATTTTTAAAATGTGAAGTACTAATTGTGTTTTTTTTTAATTTTTTTTTCTGGTGGCAATCAAACATTCATCTTGTTTTATATAATAGAACCTGATAGTTTCCTTTTAATCTAAAGGCACCCAGATGAGTGATGTTATAACAAAATTGCACTGATATCACAAATTAAGCTCAATTACAGCTTTAAATCAAACCCTAGTGAAAAAAATCAGAATATCTTGAACAAATATATAATATATATTTCTTTCATATACCTAGAGTGCTGAGTAGTGAAAGTATTACTGCAGTTAAGGGAAAGAAGAGACTTCACAATGAAAGTTCCTTGACATTTAGATTAAAAAAAAAAGAAACAAGAAAGAAAAGGTGCATAAATCATCTACATTATTTTTTTCACCTAAGATTAAGCAGATGTTAGCTCATTCTGGAGTAAAGTTTCCATTAAGTATTTACAGGATCATTCATATTCAACAAATTATACACATTATTTTTTAAGCTGGGACCATGACTAGCACCTCAGCTACCTTGCTTGTTGGTAGCTTCATCAAAGATCTAGCTTAAGAAATATTTCAACTTCATGTTAAAATTCAAGTGTATCAAGAGTCATGACATGTCTAATCATTGCCATGTGATGTATATTGCAAAATAATTATATTGCAGAGAAAACAGCAAAATATCCTGTAAAAAATACTGTATGAAACCATGGCAAAAAAAGTTAATGAAACTATTGCCTTGAATATGAATGACTGTGCAAATTAAAATTTTGCTGTGGAAAATAAATTCCAATGAATTGTGTTTTGTGGAGGCATCACTTACTTTAGCATCACTCCCCTCTAACATGGGAAGAATCATAGAACAGGATATCATTACTGTATTATCTGCAGATAATTATAGAAAATCATTCACAGTGTTGAGAGAAATACAAAAGCAGAGGCCTTCGGTGTAAATAAATTGTTAACTGAAACAAAAATGTCTCTTATGTCTTCTGAGAGATTGTATCTGATGTCTTCTTTTATCTAAAAGTAGATCACCATGCATCTCTTCATTGCTGGTCGATACTTTGAAGGCAAAATTATCCTGATGTGATTCCATTTCCCAAAATATCTAGGATAAGAATCTTTTAAGACACTCATCTGAACTTTGGTGAGTGGATTTGATGTGAACCTGAATATTTTAGGTGTTTTTTAATTTTTTTTTCCATACCAAGATAAGCTTTAACTGGAGATAACTGGAAAAAAAAAAAAGATGTTTCTACTGTTTTGTTTTCCAGCTCATATATTTCACTACCATTCGAAATTGTTTCCTAATGAAATTAGCTGATTTAAAAAAAAAAAAAGCTGAACAACACCACAAACTAAAGTTGCAGCTCTAGCTTGATTAAACTGAAGATCAAATTTCAATTTTCAGCATCAACTAGTTAGGTGTTACAGTCTCTGCCATATTGTAATAACATAAGAAATAGTACAACATAGCATTATTTTATTTCTTGAGTCCATTTAAATTATGTTGAAACTCAACCCTAATGAGTCTTTAGTGGGCTGTCAGACATTCATGGCCAGTGGCGTTTTTTCCACACAACTTTGCATTACATTCCCTGAAGCAAGTAGCTGGCACTACTGCTGAAAGTCTTAAAGAGTGTCATAAAAAGATATATTGAACAATTCCTTATGTCGTGAGTGTAAAAAGGTGTCTCCATTTAAAAAGGGGGTGAGGAAAGTAGGGTCTTTTAATAAAGAAGTGAGAAACTGGAGCTCCTTTTAGGATCTTGAGTTATCACTGAACATAAAAATGGAAATACTGATACCATGACAACACGGCTGAATTTTCTGCTTTGCAGACACCGGATTTATATTTAGGTGGTGTGAATCAAATCTGTGCTGCGAGGCCAACTTCAAAACACAAAGGGAAAAATTGGCAATGGGAGGTTTTCACCAGTTTGGCTGAAGTGAAACTCTTTACAGTGTTTCATCCTAGCAGAGCACCTCGCTGTGAAAACTGTCCAAACTGTACTTCTCCTTGGCTTACCAAAAGGAGATTATGAATTGAACTTAGTGTTGCAGGAAATGTCACCTGGCCCTCTGAAAAACTACCAATAAATCAAAAAGGGAGATTTTTGTTCATCTRAAAAAAAAAAAAACGACTGGAGCACAATTTTTATTCTTTACATATCAAGTTAAGTAAATAGTGCATGAAATTTTTCATGGTAACTCTTTTTCTTTGATTTCTGTTGTTCTAGCAGAGTGCAGGGAAGCTGCTTTCAGTTTTTGTTCCCAAGGAAATGAGCAGGGAAGCTGGCTAAAGGCAACCAACTGATAACTGATGAGGCTGCAGACTGCTTATTGCAAAGGTAGCTTTAGTGGACAAGGAGTTTCTCAGTTTTGTTTATTTTTTTAGGCATTTTGCTCCAAAACCACCACCACCAAAAAAAAAAAGAAAAAAAAAAAGCAAAAAAAAAACAGTAAAAAAGCAGAATCTGGAAAAATAATCATTCTCAGATCCCATATTAATTCACTGTATTTTAAAATAGTGAAAGCAGGCTTATGGAACAAGCACGGTGGGGATGCTTTGTGCCTACTTATTTGCTCTTCTCCTGTTTCAATCATCTCTCGAGAGGCATGGGCAATAAATACTGTCCACAATGGGAACCTTTTATCACAGCAGCGAAAGAAAGTTTTCTCCCTCTAGGACACTCCCTGCCTTATATTTATGAGCATGGTATTTATGAGCATAGTGATCATGTCACTTTCTCTAGCAAAATTACAATTAATTATGAATAGTTGTTTGCTGGTCTAAGAAGATTGGGGAGAACACRATTTACATGACAATATCTTCGCAAAAGCTGTTTCCTCTGCCTCCTTTAACATGAACATTCAGAGAACATTACGATGTCACAAACTATAAAGACAATAAAATTCACAGATCAGGAAAAATGCACCTTGAAATTTATGCTTTAATACTAATGCACATTGTGCCTGAAGGCTCCCATTCACAAAACTATTTAGAAAGGCTGGTTCAACAAATGCTTAAGTTGTGCTGAACACAATTAGGTCGATGCCTAAGCTTATAAGCTTGCCTGAGCTGCAGAAATCAGTCAGGTCTTCAGTGGAATAGGCCAGGTGGTGCATTTCACATTGACTTGCTCTTTCTTTTAATATATTTAATACAAAGCCTAGCAGAATTGAAAGGTAGTTTTTGTTGGAAAATTTCCTCCTTTTTTTWATTTCCTTTGGATGTTTTAAGGCTTGATTGAAATCTTACCAAAGTCAATGGGAACATATAGTATGTAAGTTATCAAAAAAGGACGGGGAATGTTAAATGATTTAGACTCTTACAGCATTTGGGGATAGTCAGTAGCTCTGAAAGCTGTCCAGCCTGATACGGGGAATGGTCCTTAAATCCTATGAGATTCTCTGCAGCAATCAAGGCTGTAAGGCACCCATTAACAGCTGTAAGTTTATGCACAAACACTGCAGCAAACATCAAACACATTCTGGCAACATGCGAGGCATCTGCTCAAGGACTATCTCTTCCAACCATGAGCTCTAATTACCTAGATTGCGGGACCTGCCAAATCCGGAGCACGGGGCACAGACGGCGCACGCTCCCCGTCTTGCTCTGCTTTCATCTGCCTTCACCTCGGGCTCCATGTGTGGGAGGAGGTTCAAAGCTGCAGCCCCCGGGATGGGCTCTTCCCTGCTGCTCCACAGGGAGGCCCTTCCCCATGTGCGGCCCAGCGCTGCGGCATCTCCTCCTCCTCCTCCTCCTCGTGGTCCAGGTGCAGCGGGCTGGCAGGCTGCAAGCCCAGCAGCAAGCTGGGGCTCATGCAAAGATATGGGGAGCCAGAGAGATCAAAGGAGACGAGGAGAGGCCAGAGCTCCTGCTCTCCGCCTGCTGCTGCCACTGCCAGGAGGCCAAGCAGAGCAGAAGTGCTCTGAGTCTGCAGCAGGAAGAGGAGTCAAAGGCTGGGGATAGGAAGAGCAGGTGGTGTTGGATGCTGCTGTTGGATTAGGGGGGGTAGGAAATCCATGGTGTGAAGCCTTCATGGGTTGCAGTGCTGCGTCGCTTCTTGTGCTGCAAAGCTGGGACAAAGCTCCCTAAATTTAGACATTTAGCCTTCAGCAGCGCAGATACTCAAGAGGGGAAATTCAAAAAGATTCAGAAATATGAATCCAAGGTCCTCTACTTGGTCTACTTTACTTCCAGGTTGAACAAGATCATTATTCCCTTAGTGTCTTCTCACCAGCATGTACCACATCACTTCATTTAATCCCTGCTTTCAGTAAACATGAGCTACTCCTACATTAAAAGCAAAGAAAATCTCAGAAAATTTCATTTCTTTAACGTGATAACATTCAAAATGTCATCATACTATCATAAGAAATGGGATTTGCAATGCATTTAAACTCCAGTTTCTCCAAAACCCGCAAGCTGCAAAACGCAGAAAAGAATGTACTGCAACTTTTAAAAGGTGTACTTAAAATTTGTCTCCAAGGAAACAAAGAAGCCTCGAGTGCACTTTTTTTTCTTCCTTCAGGTTTAGAAACCCTGTTTGCATCYGTTGTTAAACTGGAGGGAGCATTTAGAAGAAAAATGACCTTTTGGGCAAAGGAGCAGCAAAGAGAACAGTGAACCACAGGGGGAAAAAAAAAAAAGTTTAATATATTGCAGAAATATCATCGTACTTGAATGTATGTGTGACATAGCACATTTCTGGTGGATGTGAAAAGTCAGAACAATTTTGAGTCAGAAAAGCAAATGTTTTAAATATTTTCATACAAATTCGGAAAACTCCAAAACACCTCATCTCTTTTAAATAAATAAATAAATCCAATTTTGCAGTGCTAAAGCATAGAGAAGGCTCATGTATCAGGATGAAAAGGTGCTGACTTTCCAAATTGGCCCTTTTCTGAGGCAATACATTTCTTTTATTTCGTATTCTCTTTTTTAGTAAATGCTATAACTTTGAAACTCTCTTGGCATTTTGCAAGCAATAAAAAAGGCAAACAGTGTTCTTTTCTGCAAATTGATCCTGTCTAGTTTTCTGCACGCTTGTTTAGAAGCAATATGTAACTACCTCCATTCTGCTGCTTTTCAGTTTGATAATTGTTGCATTTGCAGGCAAATAAAGTTACAGAAATTTCCATAAAGACACGGGACAAGTGCACAAGGCTTGCTTCAGACATTTCCCTTTCATTTCATATTTTACCCTTCTGGTTGTAAGATAACATAAGACAATCTCTCAGATCTAGGCTAAAGGTAAAGTGATCTTTCACATGACTCACTGAATAATAGGAACATATTTTTCCTTAATTAATTACCTCAATCAGTTAATAATAGTGATACTAATCTTATGTTTAGGTAGTATCATAGGTGATCCAACTTGTTACAAAGTCACAAAAAATTATATATTGCTTCCATTCCTAATCCTCTTTCTGCCATTCTGTCTACAAGAAAAAGGAGATTGATCTAAAGCTTACCATGTATGTTCTTTTTTAAGGAAATTGTTTTCAATGTTTTTTGTGATTTGAACTGTTCAGTGCAAAAGTTTGGCTTCTGCAAAAAATCTGATGAGTTAGTTTTGCACAGGGGTCCATTTGGGCTCCAAGAAAACCTGTCTCAAGAGAAACAAATTGCTCAGTCATCTCAATCTATTTTTCCATCTAGGAGGCCCTTAAATTGTCTTGTTACAGGAGAACGAGACCTCTAGGCTGATCACTAGCCCACCTCAGTGGGACTTCACCTTATTATCAATTTCTGTTTATTAGCAATACATGTAACSAGCTTTCTGGCATCTCTGCTTCCCTATCTAGAAATATATTTAGTCTATTTTTATTCTTCTGAAATGAAATGTCATTGAAAAAAATGGCACTTCTTGGAATATTTTACCTTTTCAACTTTAGTTGTTTTGGTGAATGCCAATTACAAATACAAGTGGAATTAGAAAATGTTGTGCAGAACATTCCTAGTTCCTGCAGAGTTCACATAAATACACTGCTGTCACCTAGCAATTTTATTTTCTCTCCTTGTGGCACCAGCACATCAATACGTGTGAATTGTAAACTTTCAGCCAACTCTCCTCAAAATAAATCTTCAAGAAATCCTCCACAAAACAAACATAACTCTGTCTCTAGGAAAAGATCTCACAAAAAGTTTGCTCTAATAAAGTAATGCTTTTTCCACTGACATTTCAGTGAGCTTGGGGTCCTCTGCTGCCAAAGGAGGTTTTCACAGAGTGAGGTTCAGGTGGACCCAGTTTCAGAAAAGCACTTACATATGTGAGTGAGTCTATGGTGAGTGGAGAGCACCTAAGCACTGTTCTACCTGTGTGTACTTAAAACACAAAGTATTTGTCTAAGGTGAAACGTGTCCTTCACAAGGAGAGATTTTGCAGAATTAGTACTGGGAAGATTGTGGAGATCTCCATCACTCACTGTCTGACGTGCTTCTGAATCCTCAATTAGTTGTATCAAAAAAACCAGGCTTGCTCAAACAGAAAGATCCTGTGGATCCTGTGCTTTGTCAAAGAAATAGCACAATAATTTATTGTAGAAAGGAATCTCTGAGCTTACCCTGGAAATCTGTCTTGCACAAGTAAAAGATGCCACTTCTACAAAACATTTCAATCTGTAGAAAAAAAAAAAAAAAGAAAAAAAAAGCTGCAATTTATATATTTGTTTATTTTTATTTTTCCATGAGGATATAAGACAAAATAACAAAAGGAAACAAAAGGTAGTACTTAATTTAGTACTTAATTTAGACTACTGACAGTAGTCTGTCAGTATCTGCTTTTTTGTGTGTATAARCCTCCATCATTAGTGAATGATTACTTGATTATTCTGACTAAAGACCTCATTTCTTTCTGAATGCAATCTGCTATATTATCAGGGTAAGGCAGAGATTGAATAGCACTGACATTAATTTCCTGGGAGTGGTTAGTTCTGCTGAATTTGAATTTTAGCTGCTGCAAGAGACTTTGTATGTTCTACTATAGATTTTTTTTTTTTTATTGTCAGTACTACTGATAGAGTCAGCTTTTAAAATGCCAGTATATATCTTAATTTCCGTTAAGAGATAAGAATGCTAAGGAATTTCCATCGTGTTAGAACTCAAGCAAACCTCTCTTACCACTTGGCCTTGCTTTGGTTACATTCTTGAACATTCTGTGATTCTGTCTTATGCCCTTTATCACGGTAATACTACATTTGCTAATTCTTCATTTTTTCCAACCCCTGTAACAGTCTGAACACAGGGAAATATGACATTTCCTGCCTGAATGAAAGTAAAATTTGAAAGAAAGTTTTTAAAAGTACAGTGTGGCAAGAGCAGGATGAAACATTAATGATATTATTTATATATTATGCAGTAAATACACACTTGTTAAGCTTCTTAATTATGTCAATTTTTAAGAAGGGATTTGAAGGAATATGAGCAGGTCAAGGTTTGTATATATACACATACTCCATCTCTGTGGAGGTGTCAGCATGGCAAAGCACAAGGTTTCTTTGAAACTCTGGGAAGTGTTTGAATCTCAGGTCACTCATAAAGAATAGTCAGCTTGGATGAGAGAAAATAGGTAAAATAGCTGTAAATATGCAAGAAATGCACTCCTATTAAAACTTAATTTCTGTTCATGTTGCTTCTTTCAGGTATCACTTGCTAATTATGAGCTGCTTGACACATCATGTCTCTACTGTATGAACACATGAGACTGAGCTGCTCTTACCCCCATTATCATGCCATCTTGCCAGGAAGGGTAGTTACACCTTCCAACTTCTGCTAATTCATCCCTACTAAAAGTGTGCAATTAGAATTTCCTTTTAAAATGGTGGGTTAACACAAAATATAATCACCAATTACACATCAATTAACATATTTATTGCTGTCAGACTTTTTAGCATTCTGGTTGATAAGTGAAGATTAAATTCCAAAACAAAGAACAAAATTAGAGAGTTAAATAAGGGAAGTAGAAGGACATCTGTTTGTTTTAGACACTGAAATAGTATTTTTACCTGCATTATGTACTGTTTTCCCTTCATATCATAGAATTTGAAAGAAACCCTGGGAGCACAGAGGAAAATTAATAGGGGTCTTACAAATCTGGAGACAGCTCTTTAGTCTCTGTTACCTTGTGGAATCTGCTGATAGGGTGATGTTAGCAAGGTATTTGATAGGGAGCTTTTGGAGTTAAACATCTCATTGCTATGAAAAGAATGCTTTACATTGTTCACTGCTACAAGCTGTTTGGATATTCAAAGCCTATTTCAGTTAGTTGCATTTGCAATATAGAGATGCACGTCTGCTTACATTAGTGTAGTGTTTCCTAAACTCCACAAGTAAATCTGCAAACTTTTTTAAAACTACTACCAGAAAGTGACTTTCAAATTGGGAAATGGGATCCCTTTGACTGGGATGATATAGTTTATATTAATGAGAGAAATAAAGTTATTACAGTTGGGTGTTGAATATATCCTTTGGTTGGCTGGGAAGTATGGATATGCAACCAGTCTTTATAGAGTGTTACAGAATCACAGAATGTTCAAGGTTGGAAGGGACCTCTAGAGATCATCCAGTCSAACCTTCCTGCTCAAGCAGGCACACCTACAGCATGTGGCACAGGGTGGCATCCAGGYGGGTTTTGAAGACCTCCAGAGAAGGAGACTCCACAACCTCCCTGGGCAGCCTGTTCCASTGCTCTGTCACCCTCACAGTAAAGAAGTTCCTCCTCACATGGAGATGGACTGCCTGTGTTGCAGTTTGCACACATTGCCCCTTGTCCTGTCAGTGTCCACCACTGAGAAGAGATTGGCCCCTTCCTCCCTACATTCCCCCTTCATGAACTTATGCATGTTAATCATATCTCCTCTCAGCCTTCTCTTTTCCAAGCTAAACAGGCCCAGCTCACTTAGTTTCTCCTCATACGAGAGATCTCCAGCCTCTTAATCATCTTTGTTGCCTTCCGCTGGACCCTCTCTCTTGCTGGACCCTTATCTCTACAATCTCATTTTCTGAAACATACTACATGTGTATAAACCCATTAAAATCAGTTCTAATTTCAGCTTTAAAATATACATATTTAATATATAATTAATATATATGTATATATATTACATTTCAGGAACATTAACAATCATCAGCTTTTYAACACTCTCATTTTAATCAAAATATTTTCTTTTAAATAGCAATTGTTCCAAGAAATCAGTGAGGCTACTTTCTTAGTGGTTTAGCAGACCATCCTTCTGACACTTCTCCACAAAGATCTATTGCAAATTATCTATGATTGATGTTGTTTTTCTTCCAAAGAAAAGGAAATACTGTGTCTTTTTAATATCATTTCTTAGATTATTTTAGTGAGCCCTCCAGTTGCATATAGCATTTTCAGTGTCTGATTATATCCTATATACAGTATTTAGCTCAAAGATGTATTTTATTCTCTCTTACGGATTAATTTGTGCAATTGATGATACCATAGACTGAATTTGGGAAAGCTTTATTGCAGGCACTTTAAAGGTTCAGTTTTATGCTTCAGAAAAAAAAAAAGCCTTGTTTCAGGATTCTTCTTGTTTTCAACTTTACTTTTACATATGTGGGATTTTGTTTGTTTATTTCCAAACTTTTTTGGTACTGGTACCATTATGGAGGGAACTGATTGCRCCTCAGGGACTGAAGATACTATTGTAAAGCTCAGTGGAGGTTTTTGGCTGGCTGATGGATTAAATGTSTTCAGAAACAACAAAGTTTTCTTCTGTCTCAGAGTTCTTTGGAAAATCTAATAGAACTGTTGACCATCTGAGTCACTGTTCATCTGAGTATATAATTGGCAACAGTCAAAACCTAGTCCTATTAGGAGACAAAATTGTGGAAGATCTATAGCAAAAATCTGAAATCAAATCATAAAAATGACTCCCAGGAAGAAAATGAAAATCATAATATAAAATAGAAAGAATCAGATACATCCACCAGAGGTTCTGAAAAATTTGTATATGTAATATGACCTTTATGCAGCAGGGAATAAGGCTGTTTTCTTCTTTAAACCCTGAGTTGTTCATCGTATCTTTTAAGTGATGTTCCATGTAAGCTTCCTATAGAAAGAGAAAGCAAAGAGCTTCTATTCAAACTTCCTATAAATATCCTATATCTTGACTTCCTCTTCTCGGCTCTTCTGAAAATCAGGTCACTTTTATCTAAATGCTTAAATATGGCTTAAATATGGCTGCCTTAATTTTAGCCATCTGGGTTTGGAAATGCCAGCCTAGTTCCTTCAGCTTCAAATCYGTGGATTTATAATAGGTGAATTTATTTGATTCCAAATACCTATTGAATGTAAAGGAAGTTGGAGATTTTTCAGAAAAAAATGTGGTTGACATAGAGAAACATTCAGAAAGAGTATCATAATTTCTTATATCTCTGATAAGCTCTGATAAGCTTTTAAGTCTTTAAGCTTCCTTTTTTTTTTTCTTTCTCTCTCTCTATACACCTCCTTGATTAAAAGATCATATTTTTGTTTACTGATTGCATGCAGAGAGAAAAGAGGTGAGAAACATTATTTCTGAGTAGGGATAAAGCATTTTTTYTTTCTTTTTTAAGCATTTGAGAATCTGAGGCTATATCTTTCTCACCAAATATTGCAGAACAAAGTGGGTTCAAAAGGTGGTTCTCARTTCCCAATACCTGAACTGTTCATGTTTGGTGAGGAATTTACTTCAGATTATCCCTGTTTTGATTCTACAACCTAAGTGACCAGATGGATCCCATAAGTGTGCTGTTAGACTAGATTTTGCAGATTTCTTTCAAAAGAAATCTAATTTTTGTGTTATAAGTCTGCACCACAACACGAACCATTGAAGCTATTGAGCAGGGACRACTGGGATTTCACATATACTCCTGAGCTTCAGCTAAAATACAGATGTAGATCTGCTCCAGAGAAAAATGATAAAATATAGGTGCCTGCAGAATCACAGAAGGGTTAAGGTTGGAAGGGACYTCTAGAGATCATCTAATCCCACACTTCCATGGACACCCAGGGCATGTGGCACAGGGTGGCATCCAGGCGAGTTTGGAAAATCTCCAGAGAAGAAGACTCCACAACCTCCCTGGGCAGCCTGTTCCAGTGCTCTGTCACCCTCACAGTAAAGAAGTTCCTCCTCACATGAATATGGAACTTCCTGTGTTTCAACTTACACCCATTGCCCCTTGTCCTGTCACTGGCCACCACTGAGAAGAGCTTGGCTCCTTCCTCCCTACAATCACCCTTCAGGTATTTATACATATTAATCACATTCCCTCTGAGCCTTCTCTTCTCCAGAGAAAACAGGCCCAACTCAGCCTATCCTCTTATGAGAGATGTACAATTCCCTTAATCATCTTTGTTGCCCTSCACTGGACCCTCTCTAGAAGGTCTACTTACCTCTTGTACTGGGGAGCACAGAACTGCACACAGTACTCCAGGTACGTATGGATATATATATTGCCATGTATGGATGTACCAAAACAAAACTAAGAAATGAGTTTGTATCAAAATGTCTAGTACTCATTCAAGTTCTACTTTTTTGTGTCTTTCTTTCTAATCTAGTGAGGTTATAAAGGGGGAGGGATAATTTTCTCCTGTCTCCATATGACTTTCTGTCCTGTCAAGATATCTCAGTCTTTCTTCTTTCTTGTGAAAATTTGCTTGGTTTCCTAGTCTCTAAGTTTTAGAAATCTATCAAATAAAGAAATCTTCCTTTTTTCCCCTCTATTTTCCTAATAAATGATGCATCTGGTAAATATGAGTAGAGCAGCTGGTCCAATGTGCACAGCTACAGAATGATAAGAAAGAATATTAGAATAATTAGCTAAACTCTTCACTTTAAATGGGCAGACCAAAAATAGTCAAGCTTTTCAAACACATTAACCATGTTCCATACACAAATTGAGCCCAATAAGATCCAAGAGGCCCAATAAGCTTTTCAAAGCAATTTCCACAATGTGTGGAAGCACGTTGGATAAGTAACAAGAGAGTCTGGTGACTAGTTAAAGCATCTTTTAGGAGAACAAGGGGCCTTGGCTACATAGGGTTTTGAAGGATGCAACTGGAGACATGGTGAGTCACTCTTGTGGCTTCTGCAGAATAATTAGTAAACCCTAACATAAGAGTCAGCAAAATAAGCAATCAGAAAACTTGGACTATAACAAGTCCATAGAGCAGGAAATGATATCATAGATTCCTCCATAAATGAAAGATCAACAGATATTTATTATGGACAAGCAGCTAAGACTGATGGTGTAGCTGCATTTTCAATAGCTACCTGCTGCCTGCAACAGCAAACACCATTTGAAAAGCCTGTGAGATAATTCCAGTGACTTACAGTAAAATTTCATAATGCAAATAGTGAGATTTTGGAGTCAGTAAAATTAAGGTAAACTGCAAACAAGATAGTAGGGCAACCTTATGTAGAGCAATAGTGAAATATCTATTTCAAAACAAGTCTATTAGTAGACAGGAAAACATGGATAACAAATGAGGGCAAAAGCATTCCAATTTACCTGTGGACATAAGACCAGAAAAAAAAAGTGAATTTGAAATTATTTGCAAACACTTTTTAAAAAATCTGTCTCTTGAAAGTGGACTCTTGAAAATACTTGGAAACATCAAAGGCCAAAGAAAAACTGAAAATACTAAAGTGGAAAGCAAACTCAGAACAGGCCTGACTTCTCACGGTCYATTAAGACAGAAAATGTTAATATACATTACCTAAAGAAATGCCAAAGATATTTTTACCATAATTAAATCCACATGCACCCACATGCACAAAACCSAGGAAGATATATCTCCTACCAACTTGCAGTTTGAAAGCATTTAAGAAATAATGCCAGCTGATTAATATCTAATCTCTTTTACAGTTTTTGCTAACTTTGGTTAGATACAGAAAACACTGAGAAGAGTTTAAGGGACTTAGCAAAGAAATACACTGATATCAGTCAGCAACTACTCCCATGCATCAGTATTAACAAAGCTAAGACATTAAAAACACTTTTATACAAGTATTTTAGATAATGTGGCCAATAGGTAAGTTATACTTCCATATCTAGAGTTGAGTTGCCCATGAAAAATATCAGACTGAAAGCTCTGGAGGAMGAAATAGCCTGTTTATCCACAGAAAATGTACAACTTCTGCAGTACCACCATCTTCTGCATGTTGCCCTTGTTATAATCAGTCTGTACTGATTATTGACTGCTTAGAAAAATAAGATGTTATTTAATCACCGTGCTTTGGGCTCTTATTTCTCCTTAATTTTGACAGTTCCTGTGAGAAATTGGGATGTTGGTAGAAGGAAATTGATTTCACTTCCCTTAATTAGAACACTTCTAGACAGAAAAAGGCGTTGTATTTTACTAAGTCCGCTGGGTAAAAAAATGTTGCAAGAACTATAAGATGTTTTTGGTTATATATTATGCTTTTGTTTTGGTTTTTGTTTTAGTCCTAAAGGTATGGTTCAACAAATCACAATGGTTTCAGGACAAAACAAAAGAAATCTATAAATTCCRTGTCATTAAAACCTGTCCAAAATATAAAAACTAAACAAGGGCACAGTTTAAAGTTCTAGATATTAATCCCTTCATTCCCACATAGTTCTTCAGTGGCCTCTTAAGACTGCTCTCAGATGAGAGGATGATGAAATCCTTTGATCTAAGTCATTCCACTCTTCTGTCTTCTGATTCAGTCTTCTGATCTCCTTTTCTTGTGCCAATGAAACTTCCTTGATTCACTMTTCCTTTCCCCAATCTTCTGATATCTCTTCACCTTCCCATTAGACACCACTCACTTCTTCCTGGTATTCCTGCTACTAAATCTAACTTCTTATCATTACCTGTTCTTCCTTCAAGAGCATAGTGAGCTCGTGCTTATGATTTTTTACCCCATACCCTACTTATTAATGCTTTTAATAAAAAGCATTTGCGCTTTCCTCTCTCCTCATTCTCCTTATAGCAATAGGTCTTCTGAATATTTGACCTTTTCTGTCTACTACTTTCCCAACTGTCATTAACAAGTACCTAAGAAAGACTACACTGGATGATAACAAAGGTCAATTTACAGTAGTGATGGGGAAAGGACATTGCACACAAGTAATTTTTTTTTATGAATACCATCCCAATTCAATTCTTTCTAAGACTGGAGCCTGGGGAGAGTCTCTGTAAGCCAGAAACTGTTTCCTTTTGCAGAAAAGTTGCAGAAGTGATTTTCCAAAATTAAATAGATATTTAGAAAGATAGATAATCTTTGAGAATACAATATTCTCTCATTTTTCAACTATTTTTGGTACTCAGTATAATAACCATATAAGTATCTCATAAGTAATTAAAATTGCTCTAGTACATTCTCACCCACATATTAGCACTATTATATTATTATCTCAAAAACTAATTGAGATGCCATTTTTACTCAAAACAATGGAAGAGTCATAAGAGGGAAAGCAGGAAAAGGGAAAGTAGAAAATCTGACATATTTTCTGTCCCAGTGTTCAGATAAAATAGCTTAAGTCTAAGTGGTTTGAAGTGTAAGCCCATGGGTATGAAAAAATACTTTTTTCTATTTGCCATCCCATGGCAACAATATTTTGCAAAGTTCTTCCTCAAAGCCATTTATGGCACATTACTTTTTATTTTTATGTTCTTGACAAGAATCTTCCAAATGGTGAAGATAAATTAAAATACACAGACATGCACAGTTGCATGCACAGATGCACTGCAAGTGGAACATCACCAAATAATAAAGCAGTATATAGTCCAGAAAATCAGCCCCTTATCCCCCCCCTGTCTTTCTGGAGACTTCTCATGTTCCTAACTGAAATCCTTGCTGGCTGAATTTTGAAGTTTTTTTCTAGGCAGAAGTCTTCAGGTTTGTATCATAGGAACCCTTGGTAAACCTTGGAAACGTTATAAAATTGGCCAAATGTTTATGAGCACACTTAGCAAAYTTTCACCTGGTGCAGCTGCACTCATTTTGTGTGTACAATTCCCAAATGCTGAGAGCATAAACAAAACTACATCAGATGAGCAGCAATTCATCTCCAAGTGGATCTAGGCCCCTGTTTTCTGTCAGTCAGACCCAAACTCAGTGCCCCTTAGGCACTGGAATTTTGTCTTTTGCAAGCCATTTTGCCCTGCAGAAGGCACACACAAATAACTGAGGCATTTTAAAAATGCCAGACAAATGAGCAAATCTCTGAAAGACAAGTTTCAGTGTAAGTTGTTTCAATTAACCTGTATGATAAATGTGAGGAAATTTTATGCTTCATTATTGGCTTCTAATTTACCAGGACATATTTCTCACTTCCCACCAGGAAGGAGTATGTGTGCAGAAACAACAGCAGCTGGCATGAGTTAATGTTCAACCTATTATACCTAAGGGTAACACTTTACCCTTCCTATTTCTTAATCATCGTGGAAAAATGTGGCTCTGTTCCTGGCGACGCTTAGCCAAGTCTTCTCTCAGTGCTCCCGCTGCTTCCCTGTGTGAGCATCACATGCCATTGATACCAGAGTGCTGAGGGCACAGCACTTAAATGCATAACACAGGCCAAAAATGCAGCAAAGATAACCGTCCCTTTTCATCAAGACCACTCAGACTCCTCATTTTCTCTGCTCTTTTCTTAACACTTTTGTGAGGCTGCCTGAAAAAGGCAGTCAGCTGCCATGGGCAAACTAACTCAAACTAAGAAAATAGTGCTAATCAYAACATTATTGGAGATGCAGCTTGGCCATCACAACTCTGGAGCTCTTCAAGCAGTACTTCTCCTGGGGAGGTTGGACATGTCCATCCTGAGGTGATGCCTGAGAATGTTATCAGTGCTAGGGAGGGAAACAAGCATTAAGGGGACATGGTGAGCACTGGTTTGTGCACAGATGTAGGGCTGCAAGAGCAAGCACCACATAGCGCTGTCTGGGCTGGCTCCGGCAGCGAGGGAACAGACATGTTGGAGCACCCACACATCAAGTTCAAAGGACTCAGCGCTATCACTGCTAGGGCGCCCACTGCACTCCCAAAGTTTATTTATCTTGCAGTTTTTTCTCTTGCCAACATTGAGGAGACTCGATGACTTTGCCCAGACAGGGCTGTGCAGAGCATTTTTGGCAAAATCCACCATTTCAGCACGTTTTCACTGTCAATGGAAGGAAAATGATAGTACGTGGGAGCTAAACAAGCTGACTTACCGAAGTTTTCAGCTCCTCAGAGTGATGGAATTTCTTATTCCAGTGTAGATAGCTCCTATCGCACAAGGATTGAGTCTCTGAAGGCAGAGAGCTGCCCTGGCTGTTCTGGAGCAGCTGACAGCAGAAACTCATTGCGCCTGTGGAAGATCTGGGTACCTCTCCAGGCAAGCAGAGTAAACACGGCTGTTTCAAAGTGCTGTCTGCTCAGACAGAAATAAAGAAATACAAAAGAAAAGCAGCACAAATGATGTAGCTACATCAGTCTATAAAGCTAAAATGCTAAAATCATYTAACTGTATGTATCCAACTCAGAAGCCTCATCCCATAGGCAGATGTATTCATTTGTTGTATAATGGCTTGCAGAAAGTTAAGTTTAAAACTATATTTTTCAGACTAACATTAAAGAGAAAACATCTCTCAAATGCATGTAGTCACGCACGTAGGTATAGGTTTTTTTTCTTGCTTATTTTTTTTCCTATTATATGTGAATTTGCAGTTCTTATTCATTTCCATTGCTGACGGTATTTTGGGGATATTGCCATGTAAGAAAAAATCTTTGAAWCACTGTTAATACTGAAATATCTCATTATGTGTCTCAGGCATAACTGTTATATTGTTAAAAGTCACCACCATAGTTAATACAGAAGTAAGTCCTAGGAAAAGAGTTCAGGAAGAAAAACTGCACACTCTCTCTTTCGTTTCCTCAGTAATGAGCTATGAGCAGTTGTATAAATCTTCATTTAAACTGAAAGGGTGATATTAAGCRATGACAAAAAATAAATGTGATGTATATCGCCTCCCCATTTTTGTGCACAGCAGACTGTTCTCAGCCAAATGTGCCAATTCATAGTGGATAAGGTCAGGAAATTTGGAAGAGCATCAGGGATGAGATTTGTGCTGCTGGGCACTGCCAACCTGGCCCATTGCCATGCTGGAGCYGGTGACAAAATTTCCAAATCCTGTCATTGGCTTCAGTTAACCCCTGCCATGAGACATAACTAGGCAGAGGGAGTCTTCATACTTCTCTATTAGCCAAAGAGAAAGGAAGAAAAACAGAAGTATAATTAGCATTGGTACTAATGCTCCAGATTAGATTTTTCATTTTTTAAAGCTTAAAGAATTATTGAACTGGACATTTTCTTCTTTCCTTCTTTTCCTTTTTTTTTTTTTTTTTTTGTTTCCTTGTTTGCTTTTTAAGATGGGATTTCTAAGGTATTTGTTTATGCAATCCTGCCTCATTTCTCAGCTATAGTCATTTCTTGATGCAATTAGTCAAGAGAATCTACAAATCTAAATCTACAATCTATCTGAAAATCACCTTCTCCAAGAGTCATTATACAAAGGAGGCTGTTCTGCTGCTGCATAAAGGCAACAGAACTAGTTGCCTCTGGTTATCAAATATCCTTCCGATATAAACGCTGTTCTAAAAGTGAATTGAAGAGCAGTGCTGCCCTTTAAAGAACAATTCCTATTTCAACAATATGGACATGCAAATGACTTTACGTATACTTTCCAATAAAATTCTCCCACTGTTGGCAGTCGCAGACCTTTCTTACACTTAAACTCTATTTGTTTTATTGCTTGTTAGTTTAGTTCATAGAAGCTTATATGGCATTTTTATTGCTTCACAGTTTTATTGCATTTATTAATTGTGATATAATATGCCAGATCCCTTGGTAAGGAGGAATTATATTATGCTTTTAGAATACAGTCTATTCAGGAACAAAGTCTCTGAGGAAAAATGTCTATGCCCAAGAGTAAAAATCATTGAACCATTTTGGCCCAGCAATGTAGTGCTGGAGGATGTGAGCTCACATTTCCATCCTCACTTCTCTTTTATCCTTTGACTTGGGRGAGTCTTACAGGTATAACTTGCAGCAATTAAAGTTTTATTTTTATGAACTAGAGCTTTCTGAAGGGTACAGTGAAGAGAGTCTTTTTAGTTGAGAATCATATGGTTTCTTACAGAGAGAGGTGTAGTGCTTGACAGATGGRCCTCTTAGAGCCTTCAGGAGGACCTTCCATAATTGTTGCAGATTTGCTTTTCTGATTTTCATACTGTGCTTTTAAAGTTAGGAGACACAATGTAGTAAGGCTCTGATGAAGGCCTAAATAAAAACTTGAAGTTTTCAGATCCTCTTTCTATATACGAAGCAAAAGAATRAACTGAATTCAAGGGATTGCACTGAATTAAAATCCAGGGACTGCACTATATTATTTATAATCCCATTCTTTTTCCTCCTAATGCTGACTAAATTCAACAGAAAMTACAATTGGATCTCTGCTTCTGGGTAGCAGTTTTGTATGAGGACAGTTTACCCCAAAATCCTTTCCACATTGYTAGTTCAATTTCCCATGACAGTTAAAGTAATGAATGAAGCATCGTACACTCTGGTGATCAGAAGACAGAATTTATCTTTATTTTACAGCTTTTTTTTGACTTACCACCTAAAAGWTCTGGCATTTAGCCTCAATAAATGATGATCTAATAAGAAGTCTGCAGTTCTCCTCCGCCAGGAGGCTTTGGAAGCAATGAAGTAGAGTCAGACAAAACAGGCTAAAAATCATTTCCAARGAATGGTATTCTGTACTTTTATGTTTTTTTACTTTCCTGGGTTTGTTTTCCTTTTTTTTTTTTTTTTTCCCCTCCCAGTGGAAATTATTTCTCTGCTTAGGCTAGAATGTGATAAGCTAATTTGTCCTGGATAAAATAATACTCTTATTATTTTGACCGTGTTCCCCTCTTTTCTTTTCCAGCTTATTCTCYCTTCTATACTATAATTATGTTCCATACCATCAAGTCCATGACTCAGCTTGTTCCAAAGGTCTTCAGAGGGAAAAAAATAAAGATTTTACCAGGTCCATCCTGGAGTCTTCATGGGATAGYGTTATGGATATTACTGAATAGCAATGTGCTAAATGATATAAATGATAACAGGGTTTCCAGGAGAACTTCTCCATTTTGGACTGACACTGAACTCTAAATTTCCAATGCCTCCACAAGGAAAACAGGGGGGCTATCCTACATAAGCTTTCAGTGAAACAATTATCTTAGAGCAGCATCATCTCTGTCACTTAGGATCATGGCAGATTAGAGATTCTTAACTAGTCCTGATGGTGTCATGATGTATGCATGCTCGAGTGCAAGAAGCAGCAGCTGGATGATATGAGGTTACTCAAGAACATGACCTGTCTCCTCTGTTGTGTTGTCCTCACTATATCATGGGCTTCTCATTTTCAGGCTAAAAAAAATGTTTATTATTCAACAAAATCCTGCAGGGAACATTAAGGGTGGTTTAAGAACAGCTGAGGAGGCCTAAGTATTTCGTAGTTGAGCTCCTTGTCTACAGTACCTACTATAAGCATAGGCTGCTCCCATCCGCACACTAATACTAACCACAGCTCATTCTAACTGAAAAGAGAAAACAATATCAAGCATGTAACACACAGTAACCTTAAAGTTTAGCAAGATTGTTTTTATATTCATAGATCTGAGTGCCCTGGTGAATGGATATGTTGTTCTGGTTGCTCAGRTTCACCGTATGCCATGTGGTGACTAAGTAGCTTGTGGCTTTTCCTGGTCAATGATGAACAGAAAGCTCCTAATTCCCCTAAGGATAATTCAGCTCTCATCATCCTGCACAGAGCTGGCAGAGTTATTTCTAGGAGAAATAAAAGTCACTCAGTTCCTGCTACTTTAGAAGCACAACAGACGTCAGCTGACAGATACCTCTATTTTTCATCAAGAAGACAAAAGTAGGTCAGGCTTCCTTCTTTTCATGCAGRCAACATTCAGCAGTTCAGCCTGGGGTGAGGGTTTGGCTGGCATTCTTCTCTCCCAAGGCTTTAAGCAAAAGCTGGTTGAGTTTTGTTGACACTGTTTTTCTCACAGTCCTGTAATGTCTCCTCATTAATGGATGCACTTTTTCCTACAGCAAAATGCATAATGTCAGGAAAAGAGCTTTTCGTCCAGGACGTGCTGCTGACATATCCATCTTTATGATAATGTTCCCTGGGATTTGCATATTGAAGGTACACAGTGGCTTGGCATTTCTTTCCAGGTTGCCACGCTGCTAACAAATTGCCCAAGTTTTATCACTGGAGTTCAAGGTCAAAATTCTACCAGATTTCTGGGGCATTTGCCAGTCACTTCAAGTGCTCCACGGCATCTCCTGCCCCTATTGGCTGCCTGCTGATTTGGGGACCTTCACTTGTGTCTCCAGCTACAACCAGGGCTGCAATTCAAAGGTCTCGACAGTGTGTCCGCATTTTCTCCTTCTGGATTTCTTGTCAAGTTACTGCAAAAAAAAAAAAAAAATCGGAAGAGCGTCAAAAAAGGAAAGAGTGTAGAAAAAAAAAAAAAAAATATTAATAAAAAAAAAAGTTATGGAATCCTAGATGTTTCTTAGTCTTGGTAAAACTAGAAAATACCTTTATCTTTCATACTTTTATTTTTTTTTAAAAAATTTGTTCATGTCATATCTTTTAATATAGCAACTACAAGTCTGACAGTTATTCTTTCAATGGAAAATTTTGGAAGCTGTTAAATTTTGCCCAAAATAAAATAATGGATACGGTTTTATTTTTAAAATATCAATTTTGATTAAAATGATAAGAAATTCTGCTCAGTTTTCATCATGCCATTTTAATATCACAAATATGTGATCACATTTTCGCAGTGTCCAGGACAAAGAATTAGCTTAGGCTAATGAATTCCAAAACAAACTTGTGCTTAACTTTAATGCTGTAACTTTTTTTGGAAGAGTGAGATATAACGATAAATTGTGTTGCATTGCTAATACTGTATGCTGTAATCTATATATACTGAAAGTATTCCGTATTGCATGACTATATATGATTGTTTGAACTTTTCTACAGGAAAAAGGAAGGAAAAGAAATAAGAAAGTCTTTTTTCTTGACATTTATTAGTATGTAAAAAAATAAGAAAAAATATTGTTTTGGATTTTTTTTTTTGTTTGCTTATTTGATACACAGAGCAATTAAAAAAAAAMCCCATCCTCTATCACTTTTCTGTTGGGACATTTCCAGTCTTCTCTAATGCTGCTGGAAGTGGAGAAGTGTAAAATGGAAGCTTCTGTACTAGCAGCTCTGCTACATGACACTAAAATAAAAGYCTTTTACAGAGAATCCATTTGTATTCATTCTAGATTTCAAAATTATTTCCATCCACTGACAACTTTGGAATCTGTGTACTTGTTAATGCAAGATGTGCAGATGTGAGGAGAGCCTGCCAAGAGTCTGGAAAAGCAGCAGAAGCTGGTGTTGTCTGGTCTGATCAGGAAGGGGCTGACAGTCAAGCACTGAAAAGATCCATTTTGTCTGACAAGAAATATTTCCATTTATAGACCACTGATATRTGTGATCCTTATTCTTTTTGAAACTCGAGCACAAGTGTGCCCAGGAGGATTTGTTGGTGTATTTGGAATGGAAAGAGACACTGTGGGCTGGAAGATCAGCAAGGAGGATGTCAAGGGAACTGGAAAAATAAATACATGGATGCTGGAATAATTGATTTGTTTCGTTCTTCATATTCCACTTGGTATAAACACAGTCACTTTAAACTATGGAAAGTAAGGAACTCATCTGTTTTATTTGGAAACTAGTTAGCATAATGGAGACCCTGCTTCAATTAAGCACCGATGATAAACTTCTGTAACATTCTACTTCCATCAATTTTGCATTTGGCTCAATGGAAATATGGGAATATTGGAAATATTGCCTTTAAGTCATTCAATATGCAGTTATTAAATGTCTGAAAAGTAATCAGGCTACTGAGGATATCTAATGCTTAAGGGTTTTTTTTTTTTTTATGTAGTCTTAAGGGTAGAAGCATTACAGATTTGGAAAATATATTTGAAAAAAAATCTGACTTTTAGTAGCTGTTGTATTTGCTAAATTTTTTCATTCTCACACTTTAGATATTAATTGAATTTCACCTACATGTCAATGGAACTACATATGAAATGAATGAGAGTTTAAAAATGAGCTTGTTGTCTTACTCTCAGCTGCACTTGGTGTACATTTTTCACTTAAATGACAAAACAGTGAGACTATAATGAAAGCAATATGGTCCATATCACCGACTGTAAATTAGCTTGGCTCAGTGGTTCTCATTAGTTAGTAAAGACAAGCAGCATTGATAAAACACGGGGAGTAAAAAGTTCAAGGAGTCCTACGTATAAAAGGTAGTTGTGTAGCTGATAGTTGATGATCAGGTGAAGTCCCTAGGGGATGGCAGGCTGGTGGGACTGAAACTACCAATTTTGAATGAAAGGTAACATTTAGAATCATCTCCTTTCAGCAAGTACTTCATGGTGTTTTTTGCAAAGTTAAATTAACAAAGTGCCGCTTATTCTACATGCTTTAGGACACAGACGTTTTTTCTCCTTGTGCAAGCCTACTGCTATTGAATCAAGACAACTTTTGAACTAGGCTTGACTGAATTTCAATGAAGCAACAGCTACACATATCAGTGGCCTCAGAGAGGTTGAACCGTGATGAAAACTAGAGTGAAATAAATGATTTTTCCCACATCTCACAGATAACCTGTGGTAGTATTAATTACAGGCTCACACTGTAATATCAGTCTAAAGCAACTTTTTTCATGCATTTGTGAATTTTAATTCATGTCTTCCAATGATATGCTTGAATTTCAATTTCAGACTACAGAATATAAATAGAAACATCAAGACATACATTCTTTGTGTAGAAAATCTAGAAATTTCCATRTAGAAAATGTAGAATTCCATGTATGTAGACTGTAGAATGTAGAATTCCATGTAGAAAACCTGTAGAAAAATGTAGAAATTTCCATGGTGTTATATGAGGAGTTCATTCATACAAGAGTGCCATAACATTGCTTAGAACCTGCTTTTTAGGACTCTGTTGTGTAACATATAAGATTTATTTAAAAAGAAACGGGTATTATAAGCACCAAAATAATTGCTTTCTTTGGTATTTTGAGGATATGTATGTTTCTCAAATAAAGGGAATAAACATTCATATTTAATTTTGTGTGTAAAAGGGATGTTAAATAAAACATGTAACATTAATAATATAATGTTACAGAAGAAGAAAAATTTTAGCATGAACACACTCCTGCATCCTGCTTAATAGCTTCTTTAATGAAAAGATCTAGATTTTGCCTTCAGTGATTATACTGATGGATGTAAAGCTTGTTCACATCGACAGACCATCAGTTCTGAATCAGATCATCTCAAAATGAAGCATTTCATTTACACTGGTCATTTAGGTTCCTTTTCAGTCATGAGAACAGAGGATGATTTTTTTTTCTGAAGAAAAAATTCATCCCTTAAATTAGAGAAAAAGAGAGTAAGGGAGATGGGAGAAGGCAGGGCATGGAAATAACCGCTCTCTCACTGGTCATCCTTAAATCTATGTTCTACTACTCTCTTTAGATCAGGTTTAGAAAACCCACTTCTGAAACAGTGGTTGTTCTTGCGGTAGAGTGTTACTGCTTCACTTATTACTCAGAAAGTCTGAAATGCTGAAATTCACCTTTTGAGTGGACCAGCTACAGGCCAGAATCTCAAAACAAATGAATAAATATCCATTTTCTTTTTAAATGACATAATGGCATAAAGGTTAAAATACCATGTAGAAAGTGTGTATTTGGAAGTCCTTATTCCTTTTACATACACGTAAAATCCCTGCCCACCATGCACACACTCAGTAAATGAACTGTAAATTGAGTTCTCATTTACTGAAACTATGGTTTGTTTTCCATTTCCCTGGTGCATGAAAAAATTTCACTGTGTTCAGGGGCTGCTACAAAAAGGATTTCTTTTTATTTTCAAATGAAAAAATCTACCAAAGGCTTATGTGTATAAACATAAATGTTTGTATAGTCATGTTTACATAGACATGTGCACATATAAATCAATAAGTATGCATATATTCATATATATGCAATTTTAAAGACACATAAATAATTATCAGGTGGTTTAGTTGTGCTTGGTTATTGACATCTTCTAATTTTGGTGCATTCAATTATATATGTGTTTTTTTATAGAGAGAATTTTTGCTTGAAAGTTTGTGCTAGAAAGAAGTTTGTGCTATTTGCATTAGCAAATTTATATATTAGCATATAACCAGTCAAAACCCAAGCCAATATTCCAGACTTTAGTGCCCATGGCTAGAAACGAAGGTAGGATTTGAGTTATCAGCAGATATTGATAACACCTAAAGCAGATGGTGCTTTACTCTGAATTCTCAAATGTGGTTCCATGAAGGACTTYGGATACTTCTGTTCAGTCTGTGGAAATGCAAGAGATATTTGTATGTTTTATTATTTGTTTAAATCATTCTGTTAAAAAATTGTATAAAGGAATTGAAAATGATAACTTTCTATCTGAGTATTTGATTAGGCAAAGTTATTTCCTTTTGAATCTTACTTTACATGTTCCTCACAAATATGGAAACCTTCAAACATCTGGGATGAGGACAACACTTTCTTCATTTTGCCATCAGTGACGGCATTTATGACACAAAGGTTTTATGAGGATGGCTATATTAAACTGTCATGTATATACTGCAATATACTGCATTATAGCAAGACATCCACATGCAGTAACTGAAATAGATTTATATGTATGAACAGATGTCATCTAGCTCATGTAATGCACACTGCTATTACTGTTCTCAAAATGTCTATTATTGCATCTTCTGCCAATATGTAGTCRTTGCATTTTGTTTAGTATTAGTAATTTCCCTGACAGATATTACCCACACTCTAAATATATATCTGTGAATGACACAAGAGTAGCCAAATTAATCCTAGTAGGARATTTGTCATGTATATGCCTCTTTGATTGATCTGGATGACCCACATGGTTAAAGTTAATTCTGTTGGCCTTAGATATTTAACTGTAAGCTAGTCAAGGCAAAGACCCAGTGTTTCTACAGCATTAAATGGTGCTAGACATGACCATCTAGATTATCAGATTCTGTGCCTGTTTGTTATAGACAAGCAAGTCATCTATATATCTCTTATGTACATATATCATCATATGTTGMAAAGTCTTCCCAGTGAAAGTGTACTTCTGATTGGACTTGTGAGAACCAATTATAAATAAATTATAAAATTGGTCTAAATGGAAAGAGTGAATGAAGAATCTCTAACTTTTTTGATAGTTCAAATTCGTAAAGACCCCACAAAATATAAAATAGATTGTGTGTACACATGACTGTGCAAAGWAGAATCCCAAGCCCCATCCCTCAGAACTACAGAGAAGACTCTGCCTTTTGAAACTTGGTGGAGGATGATTTCCTATTTATTTTAACCCTTGCTCATGTGGGGATTTTCCTTCAAAAACGTACAGGAATATACTTTCAAGGGAACAAAACTATTTCAGCTTCCTATGCTGAGAGGTCATATACAGCCTGGATTACATATATGAGTAATTTTCTGTTTCTGGAGCAGAATAATATATGATTTATCTGGCATTATTTTGTGTTAAGAATTTTTCAGTCTTCTTCATCATCTACCTGATCATTTTAATCCTTTCAAATATAAAATGTCTATATACACCAAGCACCACATCTATAAACATTAGATTGGGGGACTCTTTTTCTTGGCAGTCGAAAAACAGAGTGAGATTAAAAGACTAGCCATCCTGTTGGCAAGCCACACACATTTATCATCATCCTGGGCTGACACTGTGGAGGAGAGTCTCAATACATACTTAATTAAACTTCTTGTTCTTCCTCAAATGAAATCTTAGGGTATGGGGAAAAGTAAGATGAAATGTGTACCGCAACTGAATTTAGCATAATGCGTCCATGACTCTCAGTTTTGGAAGGACTCCAGTGCTAAATAAGAGGCAGTTAAAAGGGGTGAGGGGGAGGCTTAGCCTTTGCTTTCTAAAAGGCTCTTTTGTTTTTGTGAGATCTAGAGTTATCTTCCTTTGCTTTTACTTTGGCAGAATTAGAATGAGAAAAAGTAGTGCTGAGAAATAAAGCTTTAATTTGACATTTTAAAACAAAGYGAGTAAAGTGAATCTGTGATCTTCATAAAATTATACACTTCGGGAAAGAAAAAGAACTGTCTCTCTGTGAATGGGAGCACTCCTCTCTGAACACCCTGAGTGCCACCATCCTTTCTAGATGTTTCTATATCTAACTTTCTAGAACGGAACAAAACAAGCATGAAAAAGGGGATYTCTGAGGAGAAAAAATTGGCTGCTTAAGTATAAATACCGATATGTTATGAACTATTCTGGATTATGTCCAGAAAAGCAACATAATGAAACAGTTATGTACTATGTAATTACAGCAAATACTGTGTTATTTTGGATGTAGACACTTGGACTGTAATATTGTTTTATCTGTTAAAAATCTTTAATCCAATAGTCTTTAATCTCGATAGCTTGTTTTGCATTAAATAAATTCTTGACATCTTCTTGACGTGTATTTTCAAAATCATTTTTAGAAAAAGGATGTCCTGGGAGCAGTCTAGCTCCCATTACTCTGAATAAGCAGCTCAATCATTCCTCCAGCTGCTAGCATTCACTGCAGTACAAACTGAGGTCMAATCTAAGGATACTGAACCTTCCCTTCCGGTCTTAGTGTTCAGATTTCATTTTCATGTATCCCCAAATGCATGATCTAGCAGAGTTAGTGGATGATCTCACACCTCTTCCAGGCAGCCAGATCAAACTCACTGCATTCTGGAAAGCATGAGATGCTTGTCTGTAGGAGTGTTTGCTTATCATTTGGCATATATGTATCCCAGTAGCCCAGGGTTATCCAGTAAATGGGATTTTTGCCATTACCACTGACCAGGCAGTGCAGGTCTCAGGACTTGACAGTGTTCCCCTCTCAGGAAGTCGATGCAAGGACAGAGAGCATCACTCAGGAGGACAGGGATCACTCAGGAGACCCTCCTGGGGTGTTCAGGGTCTTTTTGGTATAACAGTTCTAACTGTTCTACAGGCATTTTTGTATTAAGTAGCCTGATTCTTAGAAGTTTAACTGCACTAACAACAAATTCTTAGCTTTAGGTAACAGCTTGCTTCCCTTTTGCCCACTACAAGATTTTGAGTAGAAGAAGCTTGTGACTCTTTTTTTCCTAAATGAACTATAACCCTCGTTGTCTTACAGCATACTCCAGGAGAAAGAGATGGCACTTGATAAAATCCACGCAGTTTGCAATCACTTTAGATAAACTCGGTTGAGTATTTGCTGGCTGCATGGGACATGTCCTCATTCCAGGTTATCTGGAATGCTGAGATTCATGTAAAGCTCAAAGCTTATTCACGGTTTGAGCGTGACTATTGGATTACAGATACCATGAACGTAGGTGCAGTTGGCCAGTTTCATTGGCAAATTATGCTGGAGCTTAGGCTAGAGATAAGTGCTCAGATGCTCAGCTGGCCTGCCTGGCCACTTATATTTAGGCAGTTATGGTACTTACACATAAGATACTTGCACATATTTATATTTAGCTAAAATAATTCATTGATTAGAAACAGAGATCCCACATTCTGGATAAGCGAACAGTCCTTCTAACTCACTCTGTGGCCAACATAATTTGCAAAAACTTTAATCCTTACTTGCAATATTTAAAATACATAAAAGAACTTTAAACAGGGCTTATATAAAATGTGCCCTACTTGATTTTCAGCAGAGAGAGAAACGTAGAATTAAATTACATTTGGGGAGGGTTTTTTCGATATAATGTAGGTAGCTGAGTGATAATAGGTATTTTTTCCTCACACAGCTCAATGTATGCTCACTGAATGACATATGAAGTTCCAAAACCAAACCACAATTTAATATTATTGAAATTTTTTGCAAATTCAATTTTATGATAGAATTCTATTTTATTCTTGGCAAATATTTATACAGATAAAATGTTCCAGGATAAAAGGAAATGCTTTTTTTCATATACCTAGAATAGTATTTGCAGTCAGCAGAAATGTCAACAGTTAGCGCCCTCACTATGTGGACTTCATATCTTTTTGCTCTGGATTTGAGTGTATTCATTGTTACCTGAACTTAGTTTAGGTCCTGGAAATACCTGAGGTGGCACAGAGATCTATTCCGTTTAATTTATCATGGTTCCCACAGTTTATTACATTGCATTTTTCCTGCACAATAACAATCAAAATTTCCACCATTCTGGAAAATGATCTAATGTCTCATCTGAGAAAACACAGTGAAATGCTGTAAATCTACCAGCTCAAAGGCAGTGCTGATTTACTAAATATGCATCTACAATCCATGTGGTGAGTGCCTGAGTATTGGAAAGAAGAGTAAATGAAAATGACTGTGGACATAACACAGAAAAAAAAAAGAAAGACAAGGAAAATATGAAGAAGAATGAAAGAAAGGAAGAGCAACAAAGCAGTCATCAGTCAATATTCTATTTGCCACTTTATTATCTTTTAACACTACATGAATAAAGATGGTGTCAGCTCCTCAGATCAAAGCAAATTGCTTTGATCTGCTCTGCTACTTAAACAGGAAGCCAGGAGTATTCTAATGGTAATTACTAGAGTCCAGCACCATGAGTTCCACCTCATAAGGGCTAATCTACTTTGCTAAAAATTGGAGGTGTGTAAATTCTAACATTTGTAAAAGCACTTGMTGATAGGAGACAAGGCGGTTGTTGATTAAGGTGGAACAGTTTAAAATTTTTGCAGTCTTGAAAATGTTTTTTATATCAAGTGGACATTTAGTTCACAGATCCTTTAGGCAATTAATAAACATAAATAAAAATAAATATTTGTCTTTGCAATATGTGTTTTTTTGATAATGTTTTTGATAATGATAATGAGCTAAACAGTTAATAATACCATTCATTATTGTTTATCCCTCCAGAGAAATACCATTTATTATAATTTCATATACATTGATTTTTCATATGGCAGAGAACTTCTTCATATATTAATCTGGTTTCACTCTTTTTGAAGTTGCACATACTCTCAAGAGTGCTATGTAGCCATAGGCAGAAAGCAGCAGTTAACAGAAATGACCAGGAAAATATTCCAAAATGGAGCAGAAAACTTAATTTACTTTCAATCCATCCCAAGTTACCAGGTTTTTCCTGTTGTTATTATTTCATGCCTCTTGAGCTGTAATAAAAACGTACTTTGGAGTGAGAACATGAAATTTTATTTCTGCACTTTTAGTGCTACCTGGACTAGCAGTTGCATTTTAATTCTCTACAGCACCAATGACTTTTTAATTACCTTCTTTTTCTGTCATATGCTTATCTGCCAATGTTTACTGGCATCAGCTTCAGATGTGATCCTGCACACTCTGGGAAAATTGTATATATAATGAAAAACGATTAACGTTTTTTTGTTGCAGTCATGAAATTATGTTTATATATGTATGACACTTTTTTTCCTTTTGTTGTTATTCCACCTTTCAATATATACTTTCATATATATAGCCATAGTTAAAATGAGTTACATACTCTAAAATCTGACCAGAAGACTTAATGTTGAAACTGAAACTCTTGAAATTCCTAATAGAAAATTCTGATGATATATTCTTGGGTGTCAACAGGAAACATATTAACTCTCTTTATTTAAGGTTATTGTTAAGAGCATTGAGTTAAATTACACTTAAGCACACACTGAGTAATAAGTTTAGAATGCATTGCTGAACTGGGACCTTACTCAGTTTTTATATTTTCAAGAAAATGCAGTAGAATAGGAAACAGAGAGATAATCAGACTCTACATTGTGCAATTGTTGCTCATTGACATCAAATTATCGTTTCTGTAAGTAAAAATAAAAAGAGATATATAATGAAAAATTAGACATATCAAAGGAATAGGTAAGGCATATAATTATATTTATTGATATAAATTTTTTAACCTTATTTTATATAAATATATTCTACTTTAGTTTAGGCATCTGCATCTTACACATGCAAGCCTCAATTCAGACAATTAGCTGCTTCTTAGGTGAGACTCATCCTCTCCTAAAACAAAGTTGAAAAAAATAAGGGTAAATCTTAAGAGCTGGAATTCAGGATTGGGGAAAAAAAGAGAAAGGTTAATAGAAGAGTTCGTACAAAAATCCTCAGATCTGTACTTTTTCTCACTGCATTTCTTCAGGGAATTTAGGAAAGGAAGAGAAGGAAGATTTCCCTTTTCCTAAGTCTGGAATTCCTGTTTTCAGTCTGGAAAACAACTTGCTGGGAATTAATATAACAAGTAAGCAAAGAAATCAGTCAAGGCTAGYAATTGTCAATAATGTTGGCCTCTTACAATGACACTAGAAACTAGCAACCTGAATGCAGGTTAAGAATGTACACTATTTTGTCCCTAAATAAGAAATGAGGTTGGTCAAAGAATTGGATAGTTGTTGCAGAACCTCATTTTTCTTGAACAAGAATTCCCCACCAGATTGAAAATGATTTAGATCAGTCCAAGAAGCCCAAAAGTAAAACAATATTGTGGGCTCTAATGTCTCAAGATATCTGAAGAATCTTTTATATTTTCATCCCTTCAATAATCAAGCCTTCCATTTGCTGCTGAGAAGTTTGCCTCGGTCTTTATGGTGTCATACTTACCAAGAGGCCTATGTATTTTGTGTTTGAGATAGAGAGATTTGAATAAACATTTTAAACAGTTTTCTGAAAGGCTAAAGCAAATGAGGTTAAAATCCTTGTGCTTCACATTTTCTGAAGCTATAYTGCATATACATTTATTGCAAAACTATCCAACCAGCATAACTTTTCTTCAAGTTAAAAAGTATTATCCCACGAGGAATAGCATAATAAATAAAAAATAGAGAATTTTTGAGTTTTTTTGATGAATTCTGACACTATGTCTCTTTTTTTTTTTTTTATTGGAGAACATATTATTCATAGTTTATTTAAAAATCAGTTTGTGTCTATAAAGCCCTAACTGTAAAGGCCTACTGTAACGTAGAATCAGACTATGGGAAACCAGAGTAAAGCCAATTTAGTATTGTATTGCACAATACCAAAATGCACAAACAGCAAACAAGCAACCCAAATCACCTTGTACATACACTTCAGGTTTAATTTTACTTGGAAAATGAAAACTCTGTCTTGTCAAATTAAACTAAATATGCAGAATTGAAAGTGAGAAGACTTTTGGAATATATATTTTTCCAAACCAAGTCCATAAAATACTGCAGGTTATTTATTCTAGTATAAGTAATAGCAATGGTTACTTTACAGCCCCTTCAAGTCAATTGGTTAATTAGAGGCATTAAATAGTTTCATATTTATATGCTCACAAAATGTCATTGTAAATGTTCTTTGCATTTCTCTCTCTTTGCACCTGTGTAAAGTGTAAATACAGCCTTGACRTTCCTGAAAAGTGGTGAATTCTGCGCTCAGACTTCAACAAATCCTGTTTTCTAGTACGGTAATCAAATTATTTTTGATGACACTGTAAATAACTGGTCTACCTATATAAACAGACCTTCTAGGACTTAAGATCAGAGATAAGTGCAATACATAAATTGACAAGAAAACACCACACATTCGCAGGCAAAAAAAAAAAAAAGAATATCACCGAAAAAGACACTTTTTCAAACAGTAGATAGAACTCTTGACAGAGATTTTAAAGTTTACAYGGGAGAATGGGCAAACTTAGGGAAGATAAATTATTGGAAAGCTACTAAACTCAGAGAAAGTCTGTCTAGTGCAGAAAATCCCTGAGCTGGGAGCTGGAAAGGTTGAAGCCACAAAGGGTGCCTGAGGGACCATTGAACATGTCGTCTATTCTTATATTCTGCCCTAGATCCACTTTTGACCACTTTCTGGGGCAGGTAGACAGACTTCTGTTGCTCTTACAATTTCACGCTTTCTAAGTGTCCTGTGTGAGACCCATTTTACAACTTATGACCAGCATAGAGGTAAAAAAAGAAAACTATGCCAGAAGAAAGGATTTAATTTTACATTGTTCATGATAAGCTGGTGTTTGAATTTATATCTCAATATAAAATCAATATTTATATTGATTTAGATCAATAGACTATTATGAACTTTATTATAGCCTCGAAGTGATCAAAATGAATTGTTGTCTTCTTCTTTTTTCTTTTTTTTTCTTCCTTTTGTTGAGTTCTCTAAAAAAGAGAATTTCACTCTTCTGGAATGGAATAATCAAGTTCCCTTGCCTGGATATACATGGAGGAGAAATCCTTTCTCCACCCTAATGAGACATTCAGATCTTGTGTTTATGAAGCACCATATCTGTGATTTCCTCCCAGGAGCTGCAAGAAAAAGATAATTTTTTAAATCCAATTATTTTTTAAATGATTTGCAGCAGATGCTTTACACTCCCTCCTAAGTCTAATGTGCCTGGCTGCCTATATGAAACTATGATAGCTCTGCTGCTTCTTAACACTCACTGCAGGTAAGAGTGCAATCTTCCCCCTAATTAATAGTGATGTATGACAACTCATAATATAACTTTTTGGGATTTTGACACATTGAAACATGAAGTAATGACTACAGTGCAGTTAAAGTGTTCTGTGCTCCCTTTTCTATAAGGTCAGGTAGTTTTCTTAATCATTTTTGTCAGCTGTGTTAACCTTCAARAATGATTTCTGCTTAGTGGACTTGGGGCAGTAATATCTGTACAGGCTGATTTATTCTCTGATTATTCTCTTGCTTCTAGGCAATTAAAGATTTGTTTGTTTTACTTAGGCTGCATCAGTTTAAATTGAGCATGAGACTGACCTACATGATATTACTGGAGAATAGGTGCAGGCCCCCAGAATGAAAGGTTTACCTCTTTCAAATAGAGTGACAAGTAAAATTTAAATTAACAGTAAGGCACACCAAATGATGGATTAGGAAAAATATAGCATTTGAAGCATATAATAGAAGAGAGGCAGACTGGAAAACAGTATGCAAACATGTTTAGAAAAGACTTGATGCTTTATAAGACCAAGAGACATAGCAATCACTGGATGCTGCCTGAATTACCCCATTTACCTTGGCCAGGATATGCTGGRTACCAAGAAATAAAAATCCTCTCTGTCTTTAATGGGACCATACTGTAGAGCTTCCTCTCCTGGAGTGATGTCAGTCAGCTAATACAAACCTGGTAAGTAGGTTTTGTGCCTTTGGGGAGCCCTTGTGTAAAGTGCTCAAAGGAAAGAGCTATGGTGGGGAGGAAACAAAATCTCAGGAGGAAATTTTACAGTGGAAGGTGGCATGTGATGAGATCTGCTCCTTGTAGCAGCAGGACATCCTGTGGAGCGTGTGTCACACTCGTGGCTCCAACAAAAAGCAGTAAAATGAAGGGCTGACCCAAAGGACCCTGACCTTCACTGATAGCGAAGCTCCTATTATGTTCAGCAGGAGCTCTATGATTGAAGATAAGGGATAACAGTACGGACTGGAGCCACAGAGCAAGTGGAGTGGAGAGCTGGCTGGCATTAAAATGTTTCAGTGTTAGAAGTAGCAAGAAATGYTAGTGGAAACAGAAAGATAGGTTTTAGAAGGAATTAGCTCAGCATTAAAGGCTGAGCTTAGCAGACTCTTCATTCACCAGAAAACATGCATGAGTGGTGGAACTGTAATGATCTTCTATCTTCACTTTTTAAAGGAAGACCTTGAAGTGTAAGCATCTGTTTGAGATTTTTGGTGATTTTGTGATTTACCAGCTAAATCTGTTAGAGATGCCCGACTGCAATCTGCTTAACTCCTGTTACAGAAGTACAGTTTCCACATAAAATAAGAAGATTTTCGAGCCAAAGGCGTAATTATGTGAAAATGTACACTGAAATCACTGAGGATTAGGACTCGGTTCTCCATTCTCAGTTTAAAATTGCTACCTCTTACCTTTAGTGTCTTTTTTGAACAAGTTATGGGTTGGTGCAAGCTAGTGGAGTTTCAGTGAGATGGCTCTAATTTAAATCAGCTTAGAGATCCAATATCATAGGGAATTTAAAATGGTTTAATTCAGAAGAAAAGTAAAAGTTAATTAAGAAGTTTTAAAACAAACTTCTTGTTTGTTCATAAGAATGTGCTGACAAAAGATGTTATTATTAATATGATGCAATAATGTACTGTAACAATACAGATAGGATTGACAAAAATATAGAAAACAGACTCACAGAATAACTGAGRTTAGCAAAGATTTTTGGAGACCACCTGGTCCAACCCCTTGTCAAAGCAGAGCTAACTTCAAAGTTGCATTCAGTTATGTGTTCAGTCAAGCTTTGAATATTTCCAAGAATGGATATTCCTCAAGGTCCCTGGACTACTCATTTCAATGCTTATTCATTTATACTGTGATTTCTTTGTGTGTTTTGTCCAATTAAAATTTCACTTGCAACTTTGGGCTGTTACTTCTTGATGCTTTCATTGTATATCTTTGAATAGAGCCTGGCTCCACTTTCCCTCAATCCCCTCCTTTAGGTAGTGGAATTCACAACTTAAAATGCCCCTTCAGGCTTCTTTATCACAAACCCAGTTCTTCCATCTGCTCTTCTGTGTTGTCTGCTCTGGCCCATCATCACAGCTCCTCCATCCTTGCTGCAAAATTTTGCATTTTGCCATTTTCTTGGCACTGTTTTTGACCCTTGAATGGAATTAAGGTATTCACTTTGTCAGCAAATGTATACCTAACGCCCACATTTTAGCCAGGTTTTTATTCTGTGGCTGGAAAAAAATATAAAACTGCTATTTCCAATTGTCTTTTCAAATACAAATACCACACAATGACTTATTCTGTAATGTAGCATACTATTATGAAACTGTGAACGATCATAAATGCCAGGAGATGGGTCAAATTAGTCAGATTTATGTTAAAAAATACTGTGTTAACAGCAAAGAAAAGGGCACATAGACTTAAGSAAAAAATGTAAAGGCGAATCCTGAAAATAGATCAGAGAAAGTATCAGATAGAAGTAATGAAAACTCTTCTCCGAAAGGTAATTCACATGGAAGAATGCATTCCAATTGTACAATAGTGTACAGAAAAATAAAAGATATAATGAATGACCTGAAAATGTTCATGGATATGGGAAGAGACAGTGTATTCTTTGCTTCCTGCATAACTATATAAAGAACAGCCTGAAGAACTGTCACTCTTAGGGTAATATGCCAAACCAAATTTAATCGTAGGTCAAAGAATGTATATGACTTCAAAAATAAAGCTGGCAGCGATCTATGAAGAGAATAAAGTTATTATTCTCTTTGCTGAAGATCAAACGACAGGATACTGTTCAGCAGATGTTTTCTTTAAACTGACAGATCCTTAAAAGTGTGCAGACTATATGGAAAATGCATGTCCTGAAACAATTGTTAGCCAAAGTATCTGATTAAAATTATGATGAAGGGAGAAAAGTATGTTTGTATATAAATATGTAGATAGCACACGATACCCTTGGTATCACATGGGTGGCTGCTGATAATGGATGCTGCAACTTTTAAAACAAAATCATGAACTTTGCAAAATTTATTCACCTTTAAATTCAACTTCCTACCCTTTGTATTTGAAAGTTGTTCTAGAGATTAATTTACCTATTGACTAGCAACTATAAATATGAGATGTTATTAGCATTTCTTATAGTGTTTATATTTAAATATTTTCTTCATATTTTCATCATACTTGTGGCAGATGRTCACTCTATAATTACTTATTATGCCAAGGCCATTTGTTTTTCTTGTTACTTAAAGTATTTACTAATATACAAATTTCAATCCCCTAAAGCCCCCAAGAYATTTTTCATACGTATGCATGTACATATAGATGTACTGTATACAGAGATGTGCACCTTCTATATGCACACAAAAGCTTTGTCAGGTGCTGTGCTTTAGCTACTGACTTTATTCTTGTCCTATACATGCTTTCAACCTCCAGGCTTTGGCTGCAATGGCTATTGAGTTCACAAAATAGCCACTTACCTGCCATATCTGAATATTTCCTACTCTGCACATCCACCTACTTCTGTTATCCTTTATCTAACTGCTGATTAATCACACTCTCCAAATCCTTATTACTTCAGTTACTTAGCAGCAATAATTTGGCTTAGTATAGATTAGAGTTTGGTCATATTTATTTTTCTTACACTGAGCTCTTTGATTTTAGTTTTTGTTTCAGTTGTGGTGATTTCTGTTTCTTTCTCATTGCCATTAATCATTGTGCTTTAGTTTGTGACTAACACCACCCTTTTTATTGAAACATAAGGAAAAGAATTACTTTAATTTCTTAGTCCTTCCTTTCATCTTCCTTTTCTGTTTTCTTTTTTTTTTTTAATTTGTTCATAAGATGCTTCTTATAATATCCTTTTGAAGGTCTAATTCAGTTAAGTTTTGTCACTTCTTGCTTTATTYTTGCACTCCTGTTATTCTGTACTTGTTAAGCTTACTTTTCACATAAAAATAGATTAGCTGGAACAAGYTACATCAATTTTATGAGGTGAAAACAGGATGATATGCTCGTCACGTTAATAAAATATTTCTCAACTGGAGCTGATATATCACCATTCTGGTCAGGAAGAATTTTTATTATCATTAATTTATTTCAGTATTGTGTTTGTAACGTTTTTTGAAAGATTGGATGAGAAATGTGAGAGGGAATGAATGAGTTCTCTAAAAACATAACTTTTCATAGAAATGAGGGGGCGGGTGAGGGAGCTTTTGCTGGGAAAGTGTCTCAGTTTCTGTCTATAAAGAGCAGCCAATTTCTATAGCTCATGCTATAGAAATTATGTGAATTAGCACTGTATTTGAATGYATACATTTGTTTGAGCTACACCAAATCTCATATTGCCTTTCCCTTACATGGCTTTGTGTTTGTTTTGTTACCATGCTATTTGTCACCTTAAAAATGAYTGAGTGGAGGTTTTCCAAGATATTCCTGAAAATGGTAAAGAGGCTTCTCTGCAGCTTTAAGAAATCATACATTCCATCCTCAAACTTTTAAATTCTAGTAGGTTACATCAGATATCTTAACACAGTGAATGTGGTATCGTAGTGAATACGTTCACTGGAATTTATTATTATAGATCATAAATCTATAATAAATATATAATTTATAAATTATATATTATATAAATATAAATATAATATGGAAAATGATTTTTTTCTAGGATAAGTTGTAATTCTGAACTAAAAAGAATTTTGTAACTTTTATGTTCACAATGGCCATACAAGATAAATAATGATTTATACTTTATAATCAAAGCTATATTTTCTTACAGATAAATATGCTTGTTTGTAATAGAATAAATTACATTTCAAGACTAGCAAAATAAAATGAGAAATATATATGAACTAAATTTCAGTAACCTCTATGTCTAATTACCTAACTTTTCCATGATTCTAAGTAAAAGCAAAAAAAAGCAAAGAAAATTAAAGAGTAATTTTGGACTTTGAAGTAATCTCTACAAAGATTTAAGCAACTTTGAAAACAAATGTGACTTGTTAGCTCCAAGAAACATTATCCCCTTAATGATTTTTTTGTGTGCAACTCTTGTTTTTTCACCATATTAAAATCTGTTTTCTTATTTTATGTTGCAGATCCGAATTTCTTAGAGGAAAAGAACATCAGGTTTCACTCCTAGCAATGTACTGTTCAGTCAAAAAAAAAAAAAAAATCAGAATTTATTTGAGACTATATCTACAGATCGGGGTAATTTAGTGCCCTGAGTTTAGTCAATATACAATCTTCCTAAGTATGGTTTCTCTTCAGAGCTGTGCACAGTTCGGTAACTAGAYAAATAGTAACAATAATAGATAAAGCAGCTCCTCAGTGGGACAGCTGGGTAGCAAAGATGAGATTTTTTTTACTCTTTTTTTCTTCTTTTTCCTTTTTAAACTCTTGTATTCACACAATAATTTCTGCAAATATGCCATAATACTTCTTAGCATGCCTATGTAAATATTGGTGGAAAAACATATGCAATTTTTTCATTTTCATTCAACTGATTTTTATTTGCACAAACACATTTTGCCACCTTTGACTGTGTGTCATCTTATATCAGGAAGATTTTTTTGTTTTGAACATCACTTTCAAGCTTATTTTCAGTACTAGACATTTTCAACAAAGGACTGGTATTTTTTTGCACTTTGTGTTCTGAACAGTGCTCATTCTTTCCACAGGTTAAACAAAGTGCTGAATTTTATTACTGTGAAAATTTCATACTGTTAAAGCACTGACAGAAAAATGAACGTTAACATTTACATTATTTGTATGTAAATCCTATAGAGACAGCAAGAGCTCATTTACTGAAAGAAAAGATGTAGACATCTAAAGGTGAATATTAGCAATCCTTGACTTCCTGCGTGATATCTTAAATAATTGGACAAAATAGTGTTCTCTCATTTTCATATGCTAAAATACTAAGTAAATAGAAATATTCATACCTAAGCTCACTAGGTGGTTCTAAATTGCACTAAGACAGCATCTAACTTAAAATAGAATGTTTTTACTTCTGAATTTGAAGRAATGGTAGCACTGGTTTAGGAAAGAGCTAAGAGATTGTAGGGGCTTCCAGAGAGTATTTGCACACTCCAGGGAAGTACCAAAGAAATAGAGGAGTGCAAAAGTCTAAGTTCATTTAAAAGATATTTACTTGCCACATGATTAACATGTAAGATTCACAAAAAGATTCTATGAGTACTGTGAGAATTACTTTTTTTTTTTTTAGGTATCTTACAAATGACTTTGTATTTAAAATAATTTCTCTATAAGATTAAACCTGTTTATTTTATGATGAATAGAGAGTTACCAACACCTTGCGGATACCAGACTAAAGTCAATTTAGTGAATTGCTGTATTCGCTTCAGTTTTAAATCACATTGACAGTAGGTTCAGGGCACAGCACAGATCCAGGCTGGCTGTTTCCAATCCATGAAACCTCCTTCTACAAAAAAAATAACTGCAGGGAAGTGAATTTATTAAAGCATCATTATTGAATCACCAGCTTGCCAGATGTTTCATGAAAAATAAAATGTAGAAAAATCATTTGRGCATATAGACACCAAAATAATAGGTTTCCAAGTGAAATGCCAACAAAGTTTTCTATAATGTAGTGTCCAACTAACAACATTTCCTTCARCTTGATTCTGCATCCCAGATTTAACAAATGCATGCTTTTTGTTTGCTCGGTCAATCTATTGGTAGGGTTTTCATGATAATTTTCAAAATAGTAAAATSATTCTTATATTTAGCAATGTTAATTCCAGTTTGAACAAAAAGTATTTCATCAAAACCAATCCATGAAGCTTAAAGACTAATAAATGTAAATGTTTTCAGAATTATTCCACAAATTATACTTATTTCATTCTAGTACATCATACAGATTTCATTGCTCTATATGAATTGAATTCCTGCTTCAGCATTTGTGAAGCAGCATCAGCATCTTTACAGGTCAATATGTATGCTAAAAATATATGTGTRTATCAAAAATATGCACTAACAACACATACACTAACCCTGGGCACATAATAACATATCTTCAAACACATTTTCCAGGTCTTGTATGCATCCTAAGACCCTTGAAGCCTGAAAAATTCTGTTTGGGTAGTTTTCCCAAAGGCAGCATCTGGATCATTTTCCTGGTACTACTGCTGATTATCACTGCTGATTATGCTTTTAGCTGTTTTTTCAGTCGTGTTTTATCCTTTATATCTCTAGAGTGATGCATAACTGCCATCATAACTGAACCTGAAGATTCCTTTAGAATCGTCACTATATTTTGCATATCAGTTTGCAAAAAGCAGGCTCTTTTTTTTCTGCTTCTCAGTAGAATTCATTATAATTACTAGTGTTGCTCTGGATTTCTACTAGATTTTACAGCTAGTCAGCAACTTGAAATTTCAAGGCAAAACAACTAGAGACATTTACGTCTTTCCAGTTAGAAAATGGAAATATTTTCAAAAAGAATTTTGGTAAAAAATACCTAAGGAAGTCTGATGGTTAAACAATGACCATGTCCTTAACTCCCTTGGAAATGAATATGGCTGAAGAATGCACCATTTTGCCTTGAAATGTTAAATATCAGACAGAACAACATAACTCTGAAAAAAAACTCATGTATATATAATATATATATCAGATATACATATATGTCAGCTATATAATACTATTGTTTATAGTTACCTATATACTTTATCTCCTCTCAAACAGATTACCCCCCCACAAAAAAACCTCCAAATCCTACTATACATATATATATATACACACATAYACATGTTTGTGCACATCTCCAAACGAGTATTTGTTAGAATTCTAACAATTCTAATCTATACTAAAGTTTTGCACTTTTCTTCTTGCCACTGACAAAACCTGATGAAAGCAAATCTATACTCTTTATCTTATTTGCARTATTTGGCACTTGCAAGCCTGGTCTGTGTAGGGCTGTGTAGGCTGTGTATGGTCTGTGCCATATAACTGAGAAAAAGATCTGGAAATTAGTGTTTTTAGTAGCATTCTAGAAAACAATTACTACATTTCAGAATACTAAGTTAGATGTTTGTATTTGATTTTGCATTTTTTTGCTGTAAAAATCAGACAAACTAAGTAAAAAGAGAAAAAAATTTGCTCTTCTAGTGAATTATTTCAGCTTTTAAATTTATCATGATGAGGGAAAAGACCGAGGTGACTTCATCCACTTCAAAAGAGTAATAAGAACTACTAATGGACTGTCACAAATTCCTCTTTAACTGCTTTTGTGCTATTTATATTGTATTAAACCTAAAGAAAAGCAATTATATAAGAGCAATTATGAGAAGATTATTTTCTTCTCAGTTGAAAAATAGATTTATAATAAATGATTTAAAGGTTGGTTACATAATTTACATTTTAGATTTTTCTTTGCAATTAAAAGTGCATGGAGGAAAAGGTCAGCTCAGGCAAAAAACATATTTTTAAATATATACAACAGTTGTCCGTGAGGAAAGAATGTTGACATTGTCCTTTAACATGCACTCATATGTGTGCAAACATACTTTCTTGTTGAAAAAATAGAGTACCTAGCTCATTACAGGAAAAGCAAAGATTAATGTATATTTTACAGTCTACCAATGGGTTTAATGTACACACACATATACAATTTCTTTGTATATTCAGCTGGAACATGAGATCTCAGTTGGAATAAAATAACAAAATGTTCTTGGTGGCTCTAGTACAAGARCAGGTTATTGACATAGACCTAAAGACACKACTTGAAGATTTTACCTTAGAACCTGCCAAATATTTACTTGCTGGGCTTACATTAYATATATGTATATATATGTWTCTTTATCTTTATATTTTTTCAGATACTTTTTTTAGCTTCTGTATCTCACAAATAATGATAGTACTTTTAGCAGATATGTTACAAGTAATCATACACTAGCAATGGAAGTGGAGCAGATGATTTAATTCTTTTCTACCACCGATGTTTATCACTTCTATCATGAGAAACAATTGCTTGAACATTACATGTATTTTGTACCYAAATGTACCGAGTAGAGCCTTCCAGAAATTGTAATTGTCGTGAGATAAAAACCACAGCTCCAAACATAATAATACTTGATAAGAACACTTGAAATCCATGTAATTTTATTAGGTTAAATGTGGAGTCTTGGTTAGTTTAATCCCCTAAAAATATTATTTGTAACTAATAATTCTAAAAAGACAAATAAAGGTCATCTTTATTTAAGAAGAGYAATCATTTTATGAGAAAGAGAAATAGTTCTTGTCTTATGAATATTATGCACACACACACACACACAATAACTAACAGAATAGCTCCTCAAAGTCTTTTTATTATATTTTGCACAGAGTGACCTTACAAATTATAAATTTAATAAATAAAAAAATGACCTGCAAATTTCTGGCTATACTTTAGTGTCTTCTGATTTTTCTTCTGATTACTCTTTATTGCCTTAACTCTCACTTATCAAAAATACACCTCTGGAGAAAGCTGTCTCAGAAACMTTTTATCATGATAAATGTTCCCAGCACCACTTACTTTTGTTCGTCAGTTGCTGCCAGGCACCTGAGCACTGAAAATAGCAATAGTCACCTCTAAAGATGTGCCAAGCGACCGTAGCTAATTTGAGACCTTGTGTCATTTGCAGGTCTGTGAGCACCACGGTGTTTCAGCAATCCCAAATCTGCTGGAAAAAAAAAAAAAAAAAAGGATCAGCCTGGCAATGACACAAAATTTTATTCAGAATCTCTGTAATTAGACTGTGTATGCATTAATATTAAAGCAATTCCTAAGGAAATGTGAGGAATCCATTTAATCTGATGAAGACTGATAGCTTGATGCCATGCAGTGGCTCGAGTGGAGTTATAATGCAGTTGGCTTCGAGGAAAAAGAAGGCACAAAGTGCATGAATAATCTTAGCAATGGCTTTAGGAGCTTAAAGGTACCTGGGCTTAAAACCTCTTTCTTGAGATCAGACTTTATTCTATTAAAATAACTGTGCTAATTAACCTATAGGATTTTTGCTCATTTAAAAGTTGGAGTGGTGCTGTGAATTAAAGATCATATAGAAAACAGTGCATAGCTTTCTTCTGTTATAAAATGGCTACTTGATGGAATTCTAAATCACATGCTTTGCAGACTTGGGGTGCTTTTTTATTTCAATATTTAAGGCTTGAACTATCATTTTACTCCATAGTAAAATATTGTATAAAACCCACATTTGCATAAGATTTGAATAATAAAAGAAAGTAAAGATAAAACTAATATTTTGAAGAAGTGCTGGATTTTTTAAAATTAAAATTAGATTATGATACCTCAGGAAACAAGAAACCAAGTTCTTTGGTAATTGTTTTGTTCCCTTTAGAGTTTGATTATAATTTTAGCTCTGCATTTTACCAATTTACTTCTTATCTTGAGGAGATTAAAACATAGTTGGCAGAAATAATTTAGATCTTATCTAAGTACTGTAACTCTTCTTCATAGTGATCCTTTTTCAGACTAACTGGAAATCTGTGGTTTCCATGTTACTGTTTTAAGCAACTATTTCTTTCATTGCATTCACAGGAAAACATTTTTTGGAGACTGAGAAAATACTATGAGTTTATGTCTTTGCTATGGTGCATATTTGTTATAGAGATTTAAAAGATCATCTAAAAATATATGCATATTTTAAATGAAGGTTCTTTATATACTACGTGGTGGCTTAAGACACGGATTTATCATTGCAGTGATCCTGGATTTAAGGGTCTGCTAAAATGAAAAATATGACAGTGCTTTTGAATCCATAAAAATATATTACCTTGTTTTTATAGCAATCAGATAACTATATTTCAAAGAGCAACATACCATTTTTGGTACGCTTAGCTCGCTAAATGCTCCAGTTTCTGCCCTAAGTTTGACTCACTGGGAATTTACCTTCACAGTCACATGTATGCTACATTTACACACCTGTTAATGGAAGGATTCAAATTCTTTGTCCCTATCATTTTGACAAGTATTTAGATAAGTATTTAGGATATTATAAGTATTTAGGATTAATTAAATTAAAGGAAACTGCACCTAGCAGTGCAGAAATGGCAACTGCATTTCAAACTGCTTACACGCACAGCCTTAGCTCCTTGGACTAAGGCTAAGGACAGGCTTACTTCTCCCCTGGAGACAAAGAATTTGAAATGCATATCTGCACTTCTGCAAAGTACTCTTTTGGTTTAGTGTTTCTGCAGTCTTTCCTTATCAAATGCTGGATGCCAGCAAAAGAGAGCAGCTGTTTTTCCATCTGCAAAAATGGGAGTTAATCATCACTGCAAAGAGCCCCAGGGATGTAATGGAAAGCACGCAACCTTTTACACCCTTGCATGAGGTCACCTGATAGTGGGTTACTGAATGAAGGATAGAATGGATGAATGAATAAATGAATGAATGAACAAATGAATGAATCTCATGTATAACTGATGCCAAAAGAATGTGTTTTAAACTCTCATATTTTCCACCATTTTTCACATAAATATCTTACCTTCAGCAGCGTGCACTGACAGTAGACCTGTGCCGATCCCTAAATGGATTACTCTTTTTTAAATGGATTTCTGTTTTACTTTCATAGTTCATATTTCAAGTAAAAAAAGAAAATGTAGAAGAAATACTTCAGCTGCCAAGGAAAGAAAAAGAATKTTTTTTTTTTTTTATAGCCTGCATAAGTACTACGTGCCAGAAGGAAGAGCATCTCTGCACTACCAGATGAAAGATTTACAATACATTCAGTGAGAGATCTTAAGAACACATGCATTCTTTTATTTTTCCAGTAAGACTAGAATATGGGCCCTGTTTGTGTATTTGTTTTAAGAAAKGTCTAACCTGATGATTAACTGTGTTTTGGCATAATAAAAGTTTGTTCTGTCCATATTTATCTACTTTTTAAATTAGTATCTGAAATAAATATTTGTTCCATCTTTTAATAAATAACTTACAGTACACATGGTTAAATTATAATCCCTAGTTATAAGTGCAAGAAACCTTCAGATATGCTTTAGGTTATTTATTTATTTGGCATGTATTTAAAGAAACATTGTGTCTTGTATTTGTCTTTGTAGTGGTTTCCTTGATTTTGCTGTTTAAAATAAATGTTTGATGCTGGGATTTTTATTCAGGCAATCTTCCATTAATATCTTCAGGGGCTTTGCTTACAGAAATATTACTAGACAACTCCCATAAAAAAAGAAAAAGTAATTCTTTCTAAAAGCTCTCAGACAGAGCATTAACTACCAGCATGATTTAGCTCATATCTATTTATAATAGCAGCCTAAAACTTTGTACATACTTTTCTACGCAAGCCACCCAGAACTTCCTGATTTTCTCCTCTTCCCTCAAGCTTATCTGACTTCTAAAAGAAATAGTCTTTGTGACTCTTTAGAAAAACAAACTATCCTGCAGAATGAAAGAACTGAAGTGACCTCATACTACATTCTTGGACAAGAAAGCACTTTAAAGAAGGTAAAAGAAGAAATCCATATGTTATATGTTTAGTTCTGCAAATTAAAAATTAGCATGACTTCAACCTCACTTGAACTGCATTAAGTAGATCATGGTTACATCTCTTTCTTAAACACTGTAATGAATCATGTTGGGAGAAAGCACTTCTTGTAACACACTCAGCGACTCCGTCATTACCATACAGTTAATCCTATTATTCTTAAAAAAATTTTGCCTTATGAAAAACTAGTAGCTCTGAAGAAGGTATTGTTCTATCTCAAGGTCCTGTRCTCAAGAGTATTTATTTTAAGTTTAGGTATTCTGTCACTGTGATTTCTAATGGGATATTACTTAGATCAAATGGGTCAAAATAGATCTTCCTGGGAGAAAACTAAATCTATTCTTAAGTAACTTCCCACTTTCCCAATATTTCCTTTCATCAAATAGGAAAGAAAATGAGAGAAATTGTAGAATAAAGTTAGGAAAAGACAACGGGTAAAAGAAGGAGGACAAAAGGAGTCTGAAATACCATATTATTGTTCAGTGGTCAGAGGAGTGATGGCAAGAGAAAATTTCAGTATCAGTTCCACCAATATATGTGACTCTTCCGTATGTGGCAGTAGCTGATCCACTCTTTGATCAAACAACATTAACTCAAAAATGCAGGCAGGTATTATTATCGCTTTTTGGTGTGTCTAATCCTACCAAACCACAATTTTCATTCCCACTCAGAGTTAGCAAGTGATTTTTCACCTACTGCTAGTTTTCTGAGATCATATTATCTAAATATTCACTTGAGTAATGAATATCCAGGAATTTAAACCAGACATTTGAAAAATCAATAGCTTTTATCTGATTCTRATTCTTGTGTTCTTTTCAGACATTTAGAATTCGGCCTACAAATGCCAGGTTTCAATTAATTAGAAACAATTCATCTTAATTAGTATGAGTTACCATCCTAACAAGAAACAATTTATCTCCCCACAGAATGTGTGTTTTTGTGGAATCTTAGTGGCCATTTAAGCCTTTTGTGAAAGAAAGGGACAACCAAAAATTTGGAGGTTAGAGAGCCAGTGTTCCCTATCTATTTATTTTAATTCTTCCTGGCAATATGAGGAAAAGAAAAAACATATAATCTCCTTAGATTAACTTGAAATCTATAAAAAAGTTATCATCTTCATTCCTGTTAATATTCCTTAACTTTAAAAATCCTTTTATTATGTAGTCAAAACTTTCTTTGCTTCGGATATTCTCAGTAGAGTAGGAATATTCTGTGTAAGTAGCCTTGTTTATAGCCCCAAAACTTCTGGTCTCTCCTCTTGATCTGCTCCATCRTCCACACAGAAAATAGGGTCCAAATGATAACAATTAGATAAATTTTCTTGCCTTCAGACTGTACATGGGAGATATTTTATTTTTATTTTTCCCTACTCTTCCTCTCTCTTTCCTTCCTCTCCCAAGTATATTGTTTTGAGAGTTTTCTGCAGGAAAAGGATAGAAATCATGTTTTCTGTCAGTCAAAGCTGTGCAAACTATATCCTTCCTTTTGGATAAGCATTGAGATTAATCCATTTCCATTTACTAAGGCTTGTGAATAAAAAACTTAGCTTATTCATCCTATTTCTGTGTTTTTCAGTTTGTAGAGTAGTTGTCAAAAGTCCTGATCCTGCATTGATAGTCACAGGAATGAAGGTTGCAGTCTGAAGTACCTATGAGTATGGTATGGTATACTATGAAGTATACCCTGCAGATGGAAGTCATATAGGCTTACACTTAGCAGTTTTAGCTGCAGTGAAAACCCACATCAGCTTCTAATAAAATGTTGTCCATGCAAATTAACAAAACTTAAAGCCTAAACTGGCTGCATAATGTCTGCTAATGCAGCTCAAAACCTGCATAACACTTGGGTCCTTGAAAGATTGGAAATTAAGACAGACATTCAGGTGTCTAAACACAGGCATCTAATGCCATTTTAGTGCTCTCTGATACCTTCATGCTGGGCAATTTGACACCGAACCTATGGAAAAAACATGCTTTTCTGAACAGGTCCCTGAATATATTATAGTATTATATGATCTRGACGCTGATATTTAGGTGATCATTGAGTGCTGTTAATTAGGCCTCAGAGACAGGTAAAATAACAGTATGCTGGGCTGCTCTACCTCACAGTTCAGGGTTCCTTATATGATATTGGTACGCATAGGTAAGTGAATCTAAAGGGTGACTTTTTATAGCCGTATGCCCCACATTGCATGGGGGGCAATCTACCTGACCTTAACTACACAGTTWTCATCCACACTCTGCAAAATATTCTGACTAGACTGAATGAAAGAGAAAGATGGCTCCTCTTCTTCAAAAAACAGTTCTGAACACTAATGCAGAATGTGAAACTTCTTGTGTTCCCTCTCAACCTATTTCTCAACTTCGTTTTACTTTTTCATGCTCAATTTGTCTTTTCCCTATCTTTACCTTCCTAGCCTTCTGTTAGAAATAAATAACTTACTTCGGTAGCTTAGCTAGCACTTTATTTCTTCTGCAGCACCTCTGCGAGATTGTGCCTGAAAATGTAGCTGAAATCAATGATTTAGGCAGTCTGGTATTGGTACAAGTGTGCCTGGTCTCCAAGCAGTTGATATAACAGCACTTCAGCAGCGAGGCTGTAAGTCAGTCARGGAAAGAGCTACATTTTATGTCATTCTAGCTCTTCTTTTTCTTTTCTGTATATACTTTTGTCTTGTTTTGCCTGGAAGAAAGTAAGATTGTTTTCAAATCACAGTATAGACAAAAGCTTCAAATCCGACTCAGATAACTTTTCTTCGAAGTAGAAGAGAATTAATAATTTATTAATGCCATATAAAAGCCTATTAGTCGGGATATTTTTCCATTAAAAACATTCCTCAATTTACAAAAAAAGCAATAAAGGATTAAAATAATTGCCTATTATTTTTTAAATATATTTTTCCATATCTTCTTTATCTTTTAAAACAGGCACAATATATCCAAACTTGGCTGTTTGCAATGAACTGAAGCACATAAAGGGCACACTTTTGGAACCCAAAAATGTCTTTAAAATTATATGGTCACATAACCACATTGTCAATCTGATTCCCATTTGCTTTATCTAAGTAGACATGATGCTTATGAGATTAGTATGCTAATTAGTTATCTATAATACTGTATCAACTGGTCTACAAGCTATTACGACCAATTTCCTTTCTGGGATTGTAAATTGAGTTTGTTTGTATTCATATGAAACAGACTTGCGTGGCCTCCACTCTACAGTGTACAATTGAGCATTGTTCATGCAATAAATCATTTCAACAACTGACATTTGTTATAATTAACACAATCTGTCATCTCTCTTTGAGAAGGCAGCACTGGAGTCATTACAGTGTCACAGGCTCTAAGCTCCCTCATGAAAGCCAGAAAAGCGACGTGTTTCATTGTTTTGCAGCACCTATTCATCCATTCATGAAGGCAACGCAAAAAACAGTTTAGAAGACTTAGCTAAACTTGGGAAATATTAACTTTGAAAAGATAAAACTGTAATTAATTCAATTTTTCCAGCTCTGGGTTTAATAGTTTCTGTTGATCTAAAATGAGACTAAAAATATATTTATTAAGAATAATGCCTTTCATCTTAACATCTTAAACTATTTTGGATACTCACAACAGGACTTCATGGTACCATCAGTAGTAAGTTTAAGATAACAGTCATCAGCTATTTCTGCTGCAAAGTCAGAAATAAAAGCAAAACAAAAAAAAAAAAAAAAAAAAAAAAAAAACAAAAGGGAAATAACATGCACCTTTTTTCTTTATTTTTTTTTTTCAAGATGTACATTCAGAAATAGCATCCTAAAGTCTAAACATCTCTGGTATCTGCATCAGGAACTCTCAAGGATTTGTGAGCTGGAAGCCAGAAAAGCAAACCCTTGATCTCACTAGCCTCATGGCTACCTGAGACCCTGGACCAATTAGGTCACACCAAGTACCAACTTGGACTAACATCCCACACAGACTAGATGACTAAGCATCTACATAGGAATGGAGAGGAAGGTGAGGGGTCATTTAGTTCATCTGTCTTTGGAAAAACTACTGCATCCTTCTGTTTCCTTGCATATTCTCCTCTTCATTTCCTAAAGCTTCTTATGGTTCTGTTGTACTCAATTATGATGACTTTGCAGTTCTCCATGGTAGGTAAGCATCTGAAGAGTCTCCTTCTCCTTCCTATTAAAAAGATCTCCTGAGGCTGCCCTTGAATATCAGTTTAAAGTCGTTACTTTCATTCTCCACCACAGAAGCGTAGACTCAATGGCTGATCAACAACAGGAGCAGATACAAAAATATGTTTTGATTTATGGCAAGTTTGTAAGGTAAAATAATCTCAATTTTCCAATCTTTTTATGAAATAGGGKTACCTACTACTACTTCCTTCAGCTGTTTCCCCTTTTATATTCCTGCACACTTTTTGTTGAGTGTTTGGTTTAGTAAAGCTGTTGACAGCTTGGCAGTCCAAGAAGAGATGATCAAAACATGAAAGAGACGTAACTGAAAAGGATGCCAAAGGTACTGTTCATTTGTAACTGGGGAAGATTACATGTGATTTGACTTTTGCTACCTACCTGCTAATTAATATTTTCAGAAATTCAATACAATTGGAATAAGGGAGTCATGCATACTGCAGCTTGATAGTACCTTAATTGTTCTGCTAATTCTTTCTTATTATTCTTTCCTTTAACTGTACTTCTTTTTCTTTTTTTTTTTTTTTTTTTTAATTTCGTGTCTTGAATCCTACAAACTCCTACAATCTTATTGTATCTTGCCAGGTGCCTGGATTTGTATGATGTCTTTTATTTGTATTTGTAGGAATATAAATTGCAAAAGTGACTTCTTATATTAACAGCTGATAATAGAGATTTTGTTCTCCTCTAACTTGGGGATGTTACATTTTTGACTATATATTAAATAAAATACTAAATAAAAAATCATAAAGTAATATAAGTTTCTAAATCACCAATATGAATTCCACTATTTCAAACAAACACAATTGTTCTTTCCTGTATCAGAAACTAGAAATGGGATACCAGGCACAGAAAAGAGAAAGGGAACAATTTGGGAGGTATGTCAGCAATCCTTTGTTGCTGTCGTGTATTCYGAAAACCAGCATTGCACTTGTAGCCTAATGGAAAGTTTGCTGATGATAACACGATACTGTGTTCTAGAGTGATAAAATATTCTCATGTGATAAAAATTTGCAAGCCCTTACTGCTTCCCTTCCCTGAAGCTTAATGATCAGCAGCATACGGTCTTTCTCCTTCCTTGTGCTTATAAGAAACAAGCCAACACCCCAACATGTGAAATGGCATTTGCTTTTGCTGTTTGAACATGTCAAAGCAAGCAGAACCGTCTCAGAGCAAAAGCTGCAGCAAGGAGTTAAAGGAGTGGGTTCTTTTATTTATTTATGTATTTTTCAAGAGGAAATATGAGGTAATGTGCAGGACCATGGCATGGAGTTATCACTGGGTCTTGCTGACAAAAATAAGAGATACCGTAAGCCTGGTCCAATGTCTGCACACACAGCAAGGGTGGTATGTGGAGTACAAATAGTCCAGCTCCCTTGTGCTCTTTCCCAAGAGCTTTTCTCAGGCTCTCTTCCTCAAAGGGGGACATTTAGCCTGAGCTAATGGTTTGAAGTCACCTGACATTCACAAATAGAAAGTTTGTGATAGCAGGTGAGAGACAGCAGCTTCAACTGTGCTGCGTGCTGAGGCTGCTGCCAGAGCCGAGGAAGGCCAGAAGAGGTGCTGCTGTGAACAGTGGAGAAGGCTCACAGTACAGCAGGGAAACAAAGTCCAGGAACTCCTGCAGTCTTACCTGGCTGCCATGCACACGAGTGCAATACCCCCTCGGTAGACTAAGAGCACCAAAGCATCTTTTTTCTGCTACAAACCGAGCAGCAGCTTAGTAGGGCACCTTAAAATCACACAAAGATGTCTGCTACGGTTTGTAACTTTTATAAAAAGGCAACAAAAATGCAAAAATAAAAACCACCTGGCCTTCGGCTCCTAGACAGGCCGCATCAAGAATCCCAATCTGATCCTGCTGAGGAATTTTATAATGCTATGCTTGGCACTGCGGAGGGAGGTTAATGTAGTGGAGGTAATCTGCATACTCGCCAAACCACTCTTCAATGCATCAGCAGCTGACATCGTTTCTGCCAGTGGAGTTTAGTTTTAAAATGCCCTAAGTTAAAAGCAAGGAGGGAGCAGTTCCTTGCACTCAAGTTTTGCCTGGTTTTGGAGACACAGAAAACTTCCTTTTTTTTAACAGCAGCAGGAGACAAAACAACATATTTTTAATGACATTTTAGAAGAAATGCAGTTTGCAAAGCAAAGAATAAAATTAATTTTTGAAAGATATGAGGCCCCCAGGGAGTCTGAGGCAAAGAAAAGGGAGGTCTGATCCTCCCTTGTTTGGGAAGAGCCTCCACAGAGCTCACTGCTGCACACTCCCTGCCACTCCATGTATCTGCACCACGTGCTGCTGCCCTGTGGCTCTATGGAGGGGAAATAAATTAAGTGCATCTTACTCCACTTTCACATATAAGACCTGTGGTAAATAATGTGAATTGTTCCTCCACCATTCTGCACTGTCCAATGCTATGAGTGATGCTAATGACCAATTATTTCTGCCTGGGTTGTTTGTAGAGATGAAATTTATTTCTAATGCTAACATTTTTATGACAGAGTGCACAAAATGTTCTGCTGTGTTAGATCATCAAGTGATATTGAGCAGTTTATAATTTAAATAACTGTAGCTTGAAAGTCTTTGCTTAAATAAATCATGTTTCTGTACATTTTATTTCATTGACTGAATAATCCCTTGCCAGTTTCTGAGCTGCTTACAAACTAATTAATTTTAGATCTCTTTAACTGTTAGAGAAGTTAAAATAATAATCTGTTGAAAGTAATTGCAGTGGAGAATTTTTAATTTAAAGTTCCACAAAGCAATGGCTACACTTCTAGCATCCCCAGACTGTGTGCCCTATTACTGCATGTAATCTCAGCTTCCATTCRCTGACAAATGTGTGAAAATAGCAAGGAAACATGCAAAGCCAAAAAGCAAGGAAGATTTCGCAAGAGATGAAAAATGTACTGTATGAAATTTTAATTGGCAAGGCCATAATGCAGGACGTAGGTGTCACGGAAAATATAACAAGACGAAGCAATAGTCCACTGGGCGGCCGTGCTGACAGAATTTTTTAAGAAATAGGCTTTACACTGTTACATTCTTTTGGTAGTGTTCTGTGAAATTGCATACTTTATTATGGCAGCTTTTCAGCAAAGCAATAGAAAAGAGAATATATGAATAAATCTTTCTCTGCTGAAAAACAAGTCACCTGCTGATATCCAGGGAGTCCACGCTTACCTGAGAGCATGGTAAAACTATGTGTGGTATTTCTGCAAAAATGTGAGACAAAGTCAGAGCAGCAGCGAGGCTGGGGAAGATTTTTAAACAAAAGTTGTACTAGTGAGAAGGAAGAAAGATAAGTCTAGGAATAACATTGATCAGCTCTTCAAAAGGTGTAAAATTCCTCATTTCTCTAGGGTTATACAAGATACAATATTTAAGATGGTATATTTTCATTTGTATAATTCCAAATGGTAAGCAGTGGAAATATGGATTTTGTCTTGATATTCCCAACCTCCATTGTCTTTTGGATATGATGGGGTGACAGAAATAGCAAAATACCTTAGGAGAGACCTTTCCCAGAGTGATTTTGAATATTAATCCTAGGAAGTTACTGCCTATTACCAGAATAAGGTCTGCCAGGTTCAAATATTTTGGAGAAAGAATTGTACAGCCACATCAAAGCTGCTGTTTGCAGACGTGTTGTCAACTCTCCACTCACTCAAGTGAAGAAACATCTGGAGCTGCTGATGGGGAAGGGACGGACACAGGAGGAACAGGTATAGAATAGTTCAGCTATCTGTTATTTTAAATAGTCCCCCCCCAAAAAAAAAAAAAAAAAGAACACATAGGTCAATCTAATAAGGAAGGACTAGAGCTGAAGTTAATGTCAGAGAATGAGGGAAAGATTCTCTAGATGAAGCAAAGTCCTGTCATTTTTTTTTTTTTACCCAAAAACAGGGAGAAGTGGGTACCTACAAGTCTATGATATGTTTTGATGTTCAGGGAAACAACTTTAATAAAAAGTTTCAGCCCTGAAAAATTATTATAGCTGGGCTTTAGACCTCTTAGAAATGGATTTATAATGAAAATGCTGACACTATGTGAGCTATAGTGGAGCAAATTGCTTCTGTCCTACTATAATGAATAACTTCAACATTAGGGAGCTCTCCTTCCACAGAGGGAGGAAGAAAAGTTTGGTTTCTTATACTTAAATTTCCTTCTATCTATCTATCTATCTATCTATCTATCTATCTATCTACCTACCTACCTACCTACCTACCTACCTACCTACCTTTTTTTTCTTTTCTTTTTTTTTTTCCTTTGTGTTTTTGTATGATGTATCTGGATAGCTTAATGTCCTGCTATCTCAAAGCTGTATAACAGCTCTGTGTCCTCTTATCTCCACAGCGGTACCTTGTATAGACCTGTCTGGTTATGATCTCTGGCACCCCAGCATGTAAGGCATTGCACTCTTTCCCACATAAGTCCAGTGCAGAGCTACTATCACCAGCTCAAATGCCATGGCTATCTCATGYTCATGGGATGTACGGCATTCCAGTAGGATGACAACAGCCTACAGGCTAGGGGGGAAAGTGCTCTCTTTTCTTCTTCTTTACTATAACATCTTCACTTTGGAAGAGCCTGAACATGTTCAGTGTGTCACACAAGATCTGGACTGAGCTGACCATTTTCTGTATGATTAAGGATGGGAAAACAAGCGTTAATATTGCTACTGTTTCAGGTGATGGATGAAAGGTTAAATTTATTCTGATTTTATGATCTGATCCTAAATTGATCCTAGCTTTTGCAGAAGAACACTTTCATATTATAGCTGGTTCAAAAGACCTCTGTGTTAGCTAAGGAGAAACTTATGGGACCACTGTTAAAAATTCATAAAAAATGGACATTGGAGGAGAGGTTTATGTGATCAGAGTAGAAAAACCAATGTAAATAAAAATGAACAGCCTGAATAATAAAACCTAAAATCCATAAACAAAATGTCAGCATTTCCCTCATGTTTGGAAGAAACAGGAAGGCAAATATTATGCCAGCAGTGAGCCACATTCCAGGCACTGAAACTGTGAATAATTCTCATTGCCACGAGTGAAATTGCTGTTATGTTTCAGTGGGCAAATTATTTTTAAAGGCCAGAAATACAGTCTCAGAATGCCATATAGCATGTTTGCCACATCATACCATCTATTTTTCTAAAACTAGTACTGAATATGGTGTGTAAAAAACCCTCCAGACAAAAATAGTTAAACTAATATGATTATTTCTGAATATTTACTTTATAATACACTCTCGGTTCAAAGGCTTGCAAGGATATCGCCTTATCTTATCTTACTGTAGGAAGATAACAATAATCAAAGGGGTATGTGTAATATACACAGGTAGAATACTAGCTTCATCAAAGACAGATCAAATGAGCTCCAAAATAAGTTTTAGGTCTATCTTGGAGTCTAATAATTAATCACAGATAGAATTTTTGTCTGTAACTGAGAAGACTGAAGTCTTACAAGTTTTCTTCATGGAATTAAGGAAAAAAATGTTTGTACTTAATGAAATCAAAAATACATGTGAGTTCTCAAGTATCTAGGATTAGGTGTACATGATAACAATGGTCCTTCTTTTTTCCCACTAAGAGTTGATATGGAAGTACCAAAATATCTTCTTTCTACTTTTGCATACCACTTAAATATGGTTGTAAATTTTTTAAGAAATTCTTTTAGGAACATCCAAATCAAACTTAAATTAGTAATAGTCTGTAGATACTATCACTGATACTATCACTGATCTTGACAAAGGGATAAACCAAATAATCAAAACCTTCTTTTCACTATTCTGTGATCTAAAATCTTATTTGTAGAACTATAAAGAGTCTGGACTCCAGGTTATCTTTTGAGACAAGATCAGGACAGAAAATGTACCCTGGCTTACTTTGTGATCTTTCATGTTTAGCTGACACAGAGAGCTTGGCTGCCATGTTATTCCAGCTTATTATATTTTCTTGCTGCCTCTGAAATGTGCAACTTTTTCTGAAGTGTGTCTCAGCTCTAAAAAAAAAAAAAAAAAAAAGAGAAAAGAAATTGCACATAGGCATCGTTTCATTTTATTTAACAAATTGCCAACTTTGTAGTTTAGTCCAGTAAGTCTTGTTCATCTCTTCCTAATGTGCCACAGTTGCATGACTGCCTAATACTGCTGAACTAAGACAGCAGCAGGAGCAGCGTGTGCAATGCCAGAGCTCCTTTGCATCATTAGAGACGCTCCATGAAACAAATGTCATTAACTTGTGAGGAAAGGAAGCAAAACTGACAAACCTTCATTGACAAACTTCCCTCCGTTTGTTCATCAGTCTTTATTAAAGAGCAGATTTAATWTCAACATCCTTGCATGAGACAAGCCGCTGAAGTCTTTCGCCATGAAAATTAATGCTGTTTAAAATTAAACTTGCCTTTGGGTTTCATTTAAAAATTAACATGGTAATCCATGTAGGCTATGTTGTGAAGCCTAAATGAGCACCAGATAATAGAAATAATGAGACGCGGGAGGGGGCAGGAGGGGCCTTGTCCCTTCATGCAGCAAAGTGTTAATTAAGGTAACCACCGCTCACAAGTCACAGAATTTGCTTCTTTTCTTTTTCCTCTGTGTTGCACAATGTGAAAAACTGCACAACAGTGATGTGACAGCAGAAATTGGGGTCTTTCCGCACAGATTATTCATTTAGATTAACTGGAACTAAATATTAAATAATTAGTTGCTTGAAACGAATGTATAATTCATTTCCATAGCTGACTGCAATAAAAGAATAAGCACTAAATGCATTCAATGACATTTCACAGGTACCTTTGAGCAGCTACTTCAGAAAGCCAAAGCACAGTGAAGAGATTCCCATTAAAAGAGCATATCTGTTTAAGGAGTAGTACATTGTTGCTGTCAGATTATGCATTTCTCTAAAGCCTGCAGTATTGGCTTGTTTCTAAAACAGTAAACTAAAAGCATGAGATATACCTTTTACTTTAAAAGACAGAATTTGTATCTAGTTGAAGTGATCTCTTACATTTCTCATTTATTCTATAATTCTGATTTAATTTTAGCATGTAGTAAYTTATCTTGTGTTCATCTAAACCACTCTTTCTAGTCTGTTACCTTACTATTTTTTCAAATGTGATAAACTACTTTCTCATTCATTGATATTCTRTTTTGAGGACTTTCCTTTGAAAGTTCCTATTTCTTCTCCTCTCTTATATCCTACTAGAGCTTAAGAGAAACATTCCCTAGGTTTACTCTAGGTTGTCTTTTGGCTCTATGTTGCTATTTCTATGCTAGAAAATCTGCACTGGAATTGGCTGAATGGTGCAAAGTTGTATGTTACAGGCATCCAGGTAGATGGAAAGAAACTTATCCAAGCATCAAAGAGATTCCCTATCTGATAGCAGAATAGGGAATAGGATAACAGGAATAGTAATTCAAAAACCTGACTTTTTTTTTWAAAWAAAGTTATCTCCTTYRTATATCTCCTTCATATAGCTTTTGGCTAACCTTCTCATTTGGAAGCGATTATTTTCCCCTGGAATTAGACTTATGTGCACAGAAATCTGTCTTTCTAGAATACTTGTGTGTAGATTATGATTTGAAATTACTAATCATTTTTTTTTTTCCCCTAACACACCATCTAGGGCTTTGCAGGAAATGAATAGGTCACATTTTGCTCAAATGACCATTATCAGCAGGAAAGAATTGGATGCTACACTGAAAATGTATATAGGAAATGTAAATAAGATACCTGCATTTTATAGGTGCTTCCCAATGACCACACATTTATGAAAAAAAAATGTAAATATTTTACCTACTTGAAAGAAAGAGAAGCTGCCTACAAGTCCCTTAACTTTTGATCCTTTATACTTAACACATTCTCCAGTACAGACTCAGTATCAGCTGAATCTATACTTAAGGTCCGCTCCAGTTCTAGGGAACATTTTTTGTTTTCCGAATGAATACCGTAATAGTATGTTGGAAAGATGTAATCAAACACCATTCCTTCTTCCGTGTTTTGATTTTTCTGCGGAGAGAGCTCATGGTTGCAAGGCAAAGGGAAGTCATGACAAAGACACCATTTCTAATATGGAATATGAAGAAATGGAACTCTAAAACAATCTTAATGAATATGCACACCACCAAATGTACCTGAGGAGTATGACCTAGAGAGGGTACAGAAGTAGAGAATCTCAGAAACCCAGAATGGCTGAGGTTGGAAGGGACCTCTGGAGACCATGCAGTCCAACCCTCCTGCTCAAGCAGAGTCTCATCCAGAGATGCACAGGCTCACATCCAGATGGATCTTGGCTATCTCCAAGCATGGAGGCTCCACAACCACTCTGGGCAGCCTCTTCCAGCATACAGTCACCCCCACAGTAAGTAAGCTTTTTCTTTATGTTCTGATAGAATTTCCTGTGTTTCAGTGTGTGCCTATTGCCTCTCCCACTACTCCTGGACACTGAGAAGAGATTGGCATCCTCTTTGCAACCTCCTTTTAGATACTTACACACGTTTCAAAGATATCCCTCTAAGACCTCATGAGGGTCCCCTCTGACCATCTCTTCAGCCTGTCTAGATCCCTCACAACCCTCTGGGCTTTCCCATTTTGTGTCACCATCAAGCTAGCTGAGGAGGCAGTCTGTCTGTCCCTTCACACAGGTCACTGATGAATAAAATGAACAAGAYTGGGCCCAGTATTAGGTCCTGGGGGACACTATGAGCTACAGGCAACCAGCTGAACTTTGCACCACAAATCACAACACTCTGAGCTTTGCCTTTTCTCAATTCAGTTTTCGATCCCCCTCTAAATGGACCACCATAACACACAATGAAAAGAGCAGGGTCCACAGAAAGTGTTCTTTTTTTCACTGTGTCTGTACATCCTTGGCCTACCAGAAACCTACTCCAAGCAGAAATGATATATTAAAATATGTGAACAGTCTCTCAGTTTCTAAGGCTACTCACACACATGAATATTAAACTGAGAAACTGATTATTCTGAATTCTGACAGAAGATAGACAGTAAACATGAAATATCAAATGCATGGTTAAGTGCATGGAGTAACACTASGTACTAAGTGCACACTGAACCCAGTAGCTCTGCACAATGTTTTGTGTTTGAAGAGTAATCCAGTAAACAGTAAGTTAATTAAAAAAATGAAACAGAAAATGCTATGTAACTGCGCTTCAGTAGCAGGCAGAAACATATGAACACTATGGGTTTGTCTTAATGTGACAAGAGAAAATGTAGTTTTCTGAGCAGGTTATAAATCTAGTTTCTGTCTTTGTCCTTTCGAGAAGGAAGATATTTTTTGATTTATGTTCAACCAGGACGGAATGCTCTGTCTTGTGGAAAATTGGACAGGAAGGGTTTAAAATCTCCTAATTAAATTTCTTACGCCAGCTTATCTCTCTAAGGTGCTTGCATGCACATCTGAGGGAATGAAACTTCCTCCGAAGCAGGGTACCCCCTGGTTGTCCAAGGTTYTGCTAGGGATGGAAGGAGTCCAATGGGAGACGGGCAACCAATTCACAGCTCCTCTTCATGACAGCTATGCRTTTCCCTTCTCTCTTTTACTTAGTCTTCCTTAATGCTTTATATTTTCCACTTTACTTTTTTTTAATCCCCTGATCTTCCTGTTCTCTTTCTCCCTCACAGCGTCTCCATCACCCATCTCCAGCTTGATGCTTCCATCAGCTTCATGAATGGAAGCTATCCTCACTCTTACAAGTGTGGGCCTGCCCTGCCACCAAGACATGGTTGGGACTCATGTAACACAGCTTGCTTTGGCTCTGAAACTTGATAGAGCAAGGAAGATTGTCCYGAGCCCTGCAGGTAGCACTGGCAGCTACCTGCCACTATCACCAGGTAAGTGGTTGCTACTGGCTGCCCTGAGTTCCCTTTTGCTGCAAAGGGCTTTGGGGGCTGCTCCGGTACAACTGTGAGAGCAGCAGACATCAAATCTGTGCCCACAAGAGAGTCAGCCATAACTGCTGCTGTAACAGTGATTGTACTTGTAGTTTATCCCCTTTTTGTCCCTTTTTATGCTGCCAGAGCACCATAAACCCACCTTTTTGAATAAGGATCAGTGAGAATTAGAATCCACGTTTCTTTCCCTACCTTAGCATCCTCTAAACACCCTCTGTTCTCTCTTCCACTGCCATTAACTGTAAGCAAGTTGCTATTGCACTGCTTGGGGATCTGGGGTATATTTTACAATATTAAGATATTTCTGAAAAACTTGCAATGAGAGTATTAGCAATTAGAGGCCACTTTAATTCCTGGCAGTTCTGAGGGCCCCTGCAGTCTGGTTTAGTGCTGGCAGATGCAAATAAGGCTTTGGAAGGATCTCTGTAAGTCACTCAGACTGATATAGTCCTTTCATTCCCCCACAATGCATTCAAAGCCACATGAAAATCGGTCTCACATGATATCAGTAGCCAGCCAAATCTCTGTCTCTGGATTTCTTTTTTTATGGTAGAAATCACATACAATTTACACAAAAGAAAGAAAAGGCAATGCAAAGCAATATTCTCCAAGCAGACACGACAGGAGAGTTCTGTTAACATTCTGCAGGAGCTGTGATTGCTCTGAGCTTACACCTTCAGAGCTAGCCATTTCTCAGCCTAATTAACTAATCCTGTTGTACAGTCCGTGTAAGGTATAAGGCAATTAACATTTGCATCATAAATAAACAATTAGGGAATGTTTTGATTTCTGGTTACACTTCTCGTCAGTCAACCTGCACCACAGTTTCTTCCTGCAAGGGATTTGCTCTTTAAAGCACTTCCCAGTTCATTACCAGGTACCTACTCCTTCCCCTAGCAATGCATCTTCTATAGAAAAGAAACTCTAACTAGAAGCCACTTCATGGCTGTAACTGGCAAATAACTGGAACTGCCAACATATCTAATTCTTTGGTGACTCTTTTCACTAATACTACTATTTAATTTGGACAAACTTTCAAAAAGTACCTGTTTAATCTGGAGTTTCATTGTTGTGACTAAGAGCAAAACCTCTGAATCTGAGTGCGGATTTACTCTATGCTATTACTAGTTAATATTTGTCCAGGCTCTGAAACTGTTAAGTTCTACCTGATTGCTATCTATTGTTTTTATTAATATTTCTTCTAGAAAGATTATGCAAAAATGCTATTGATTTTATATCTTTCTATTCAATAGCCATTTTGTTAAGTATAGGTACCAGATTTCTGGGAAAGGTATAGAGGTGCTTACCAGTGAGGATCTCGGGGCATTTTTATGACTCTGATAATGACTGTCCCTTTGATTAAGGCCATAATTTCTTAATGAATATCTATAAAACTAGTTATAATTTATAGGGCCCATAGGTTAATCATTATTGCACCAGAAAATAAAAAAAAAGATGAATCATGGGATCAGTCAGCCTGTAAATGGTACTAGTTAATGACAGTAATAACTGGTATTAATGACTAGTTAATTATTAGTTAGTGACATCTACTCAGGCAGTTAATTCAGCAACTTTATAACTGTGCCCTAGTAAGTATTTTCCTGTGCTCATGCAAGTGAAATTACCAAGGCCAGTAATGTCCTGCACAAGTTAATCTGCAGGCTTCTCACCTTCACGTTTCAGTACAAAGATATCTATGAAATAGATCTGACTGGACATGAAAGGAGGACAGCTTTTAAGATCTGTAGACATTAAAAAACACCTGTAGTGCAAGCCAATGTTAAAAGTATCTAAGGATAAAAACAACTTATAAGTTCTTTAAGGTGCTTTCCATTGTTTGTTGAACAAATAAAAGATGACTAAATCAGAAATACATTATTATATAAGCATTTCAGTGTATTTAGGTAGATAGATTATATCAATATTATCTAACTTAAGCTATTATTGTATGGCTATTAAATGAGACCCATGGCAAATATCTGTCATACTAAGTCATCCTTAGCCAGGCCTATATTAAAAGAGCTAAGCAAACCWCAGTGATTCAATAATTCTCCATTGACTCCAAGCTGAATATTGAAATTCACCACCCACCTTAATAACAAGTGTAGTTTCCATTATTTTTATTTTATATTACTTATGTTACTGTAGTCTGAAAAATTCTAGGATGATGCTAGCAAAGAACAAGACTGATCTAGGAAAAAAATATTCATTCAGGTAAGAAATGACTTAGATGTAAGTAATCAATCTGAAGGAGAAAACAATTTGTCCVCAGCTAATACATTGTACCTAGTGTAAAAAAAAAATGAAGAAAATATCTTACAGTTTCCTATCAACAAATTATAGACATACACAGCCATTTGAATTAGATAAGTGAATATCTTAGCATATTTGTCCCTAGGAGAAAACCTTATTTCATTTTCCAGGAGTTATATGATATGAGAGTAGTCTGMGCAATAAAATGGCAGAAATCCCAGTGGACAGATGATATTTTCTGTGAGATGGCTCCACTGTAAATCATAACCGTTGCAGATTGCTCTGTGTTTGTGGTTATTCTCTACGAGTCATATACACCCTGGAAATGGCTTGCATTTTCAATGCAAATTGCCAAGCCAGTAACTTTCAGCTCACACAAATATGARGAACTGTTTTGTAATCATTATTCAAAGCCATTTTTGCATAGTAGCTTTCTTTTCTTACTAAGTACTTRCCCACACTTCTTCATAAGTGGGAAAACAGTATGAAAGGTACCCATCTGCTCTTGTATGATTTGTATTTCAAGGCATTTTTAATTGGTTTACTGAGTCTAGTTAAATAAACGGAGAGCACATTTACAGCCATTTGAAAAATTCCCTGTACTCCGCCTCTCGTAAGAGATTCTGGAGTCTGCAATCCATTTTGTAAAATCCGGTGCTTGTGGGAAAGCGGGTGGGAAGAGGGGCTGTTCCCACTGCCAATGTCACAGCCCGGCAGGTGCTGCACAATAGCACGTTTGTGAGAAGAACAAAGTCTTTTCCAGGAGGTCAGAGAGGAAGAAGTCAACAATAAATACCAATGATATTTGATCCAGTAGATAACAAGCTATCAGGCCTCAGATAACAAAATGTTTCATATACAAAATAAACACTATGATTGCATTCCAGAACTGGGAACTTCAAAGATTGGTATGTCTGAAATTTCTCCTCCATTCAGTAATTTATTTCAAAGGATGGTCCAGTTTCTCTCTGACTCTGAAACTGGAACAAACAAGATAAAAAAGCAACCRCAATGTTGGTTTTTATAGAGTAAGTACTGTGCTGTGCACACACAAATGCAGTGTTCAGAATGTCCCCTGACAAGGTTTTATTTTGTCTCCGATTTTTGTTATGAGGACAAAATGGTGAAATTATGGTATTCCATCTTGTTAAACAGTTATTCTGTATCTTCTTTCCCTTCACTGTCAGTATCTCCATGGCCTGAGGTACTTTATCGGTATCCAAAATAAAATATAAAAGAATTGCTGCCTTAATCTCAGCAGCTGAAATGCTGAGTTTCTATTAGAGTATGCTGACTCCATGCTACAAGGTCACTCTAATTTTCTTTCCATGTCCCTGCAGTCTGTAATGCCAAATACATTGCTAGGGAATATCAAACTTCAAAAAATCATTAGACTGACAAAGATTTTGGTTATTAGATTCTTCAAACAACTGTCAGTGTCAGAAATGAGAATTTAATATTTTAAATGAAAATAAGAATCTGCAAAGGAGCTGGTCTAAACTTTGAAAAACTTCTTATTACTTAAAATATTTATGAAATCAATTCAAAAATGTAGGTGGCCGAAGTTACTTTAAGATTTTAACTCATTTTAATGTACGCTATGATGTCTTTCTCTTTGTGTATGTYATGTTTGTTCCATAAGTAAATCTTGGTCCAAAATCTACTTCTGTAAGGAAGGAAAATCCAATTGATTTTAAGGAGTTTAGGATGAAACTGTAATCCAAGGAGACACTTAGGCATTTACTTCAGTCAAAGTATTATTTCTACCATAGTCAAAGGGACTACTTGGATTCAAGCTGAAATAAAATTTTTGTATTGAACTGGAACCTTATGTAGACACAAAGAGTTCCTTTTTTTAATGAGAGAAATGTAAAATAAGTGCATTACACAGAACAGCTGGTACATTAGTTTGAAAACTCATCTACTGTCTTCTTTTAAAACCCTTCCTTAAAATTCCTTAACTCCTAAAATCTCTAATTGCTTAAAAAACAGTCCTCAAATAAATCAAAAAATAAATTCAAATATTTTAATCTTAGTTGGCTCACTTTTTAAGACTATCCCAGGACAGTGGGACTCCTCTGGCCTAGAAGCACATAAGTAAGAGCAGAACTGACCCTTTTATCTTAAATTAGGTCTAAGAGAGTGCCAAACAAGACAGCTCTTTTAAATAACATACTCATCTTGCACAGTAGCCTGAAACTCCAGCCTGCCAGAAGTAGTCATCATCTGGAAGCTTTTGGATATAGTGATTCCAAGAATGTTTCCCTCTCTTTATCACTGTGCCTATCAGTCTATCACTATAGCTACAATCAACACTGGAGATATGGCAAATTATATTATTTATTAGCTTCCTGTTATATAGATTTGGATTGTTTGAATTCCTGGGGCTTATCCTATTTCTTTAAAATCAGTAGATTAGGCTGTAAAGCTAGAGGAATTTGATTTACAGAGGGTACCAAGGTTATTTTCATAGAAAGTATGAGAAGCAGTTCAGTTGCTAACTGCTAATTCCCTCTACCAATAATTTCTTATCACTTGACCCCTTCAACCATAAATTGGTTAGCAGAATAGTCTTATTTTATCCTATCACCACTCAGAAAATAATTGCTATTTCTTCCTTTTTTTGCCCTCATTCTCAGTTATGTCTCATCTAAGAAGACAAGACTAAGAAGACTTCTCAAGTCTAAGAAGACAAACAGCATCTTTCAAGATATTTGTCATAATCTCCTAGCCTGTAAGAAAACAGATATCACATTTGCAAAGGAAAACTAGAAACAAAATTTATTGTGGAAGATGATGTAAATTAATATTATTAATGTTATGGTTGTATAWAAAGATACTTTAATAAAAATTGAAATTTAAGCACTTTAATGGGGAAAATATCCCTCTCAGTATGTATGAGTACAATTTACTTCTTATTGAAGATAAAGGGAGATTAGGATAAATCAAATAATGGATATGTTGGTTAATAAGGTTCCTATAAGATGTAAAAAGGATGCTGCCAGAAAATTTCAAGTGGCTATTCACAGAAACAGCTGGCAACCAGAACATATCAGAATCTTCCCTACAAAATCCAATTCTACACTRGAACTAGCCCAAAAATGTCACACCAAAAGTCCTGGTACAGACGAAGTTGAAAGATGTGCAGGAAGCTTGCGGAGTTATCAGGAGCTAAGGCTTTGTGAAAGCAACAACTTCTGGATTTATCTGACATAAAAGATTTAGATATGTCTCTGTAGGGCCACATGTGGTGTCTTAAAGCCTGATTCACTCTGTGCTTGTGCTGCTACCCACATTGAACGTTAGTATTTCCACATCCATGGCATGTTCTTGATCCATGTACAGCTCAGCAGAACCTTTGACAGATGATCAAGAACTGTCAGAATATTTCTGCTCAATTCCAAGCTGTTCCGTACTTCTGTTTGACATCTTGGTTTGTTTCTTAAACTGAGACGGACCACTCAAAATAATCTGAATGAGCTACATTTTTTTTTTTTTTTTTTTTGTCTTGGAATAAATTTAGCTGTTCTCTGCATTTCTCTCTTCCTGTTTTATTTTTCACAATATTGTTATTCTACACTTCTCTTCATTTAAGTTAGCAGAGAGTGCTTTTTCTATAAATTTTTCTCAGTGTGTTGCTGAGGTAAACATCAGAGACTGAAATAATTTGATATAGAAGCAATTTTCCAGGTGAACTTCTATGGAACACCTCATCCTTGGCCTGTGAACTCTTTATCCTGGGGAAATCAGATCAGGGCTGAAAATGGGAGTCCTGACATATTGCAAATTTGGAAATGACAGAGGAAGTGTGTGGATAGTTAGCTGAGAGTGACAAGAGAGGCCTCATGCTTAGACAATCCATTAACCAAAAGTGATATATTGTCCTGTGCTTTGATCAGTCAAGTTATTTGATGACAAAGGCTGAAGACAAGATTTGCAAGGGCTCCTGCACTCAAAATGTACATTTTCAAGACTTGAAATTGTGTTGACAATTAAGGTAACATGATCAAAAATCCCAGCRCTCCAGCCATTCTCTTTTGGATCTCACCCACACTTACCCTCTAGTGCTGTAAACTGTATTTGCTTTTTCTATCTATATGAAGCAGTGGATTTATTAGGAATATTAAACTATCTTAGTTTACTCAGAGCTCCAAAGTGAGACTTCTTTCTGTTGCCCTCATGGTCACGATGCAGTGCTATTAGCACATCTTCTCTTCTTTATGTCTCTTTGAAGCTCAGTAGTGCAGAATCTGGGCTGTAAGAGCTGCTGTGCCTTGCAGCGAGGCTGTCGTTGCCTTTCAATTATTTTGGAATGGGAGCTTGCTAACTGAAGCAATTTTTTGCCACCCTTTAAAGTCAGGTGGAATTAATAATCTTAATCTTTTTTTTTTCCCCTCAAAGTTGTAGAAAAATAATGCTATTTGCTACTGAAAAATATTGTAGAAGCCAGCATTCTCAAAAAAAAAAAAAAAAAAAGAAAGAAAGAAAAGAAAAAACAAACCAAAATATTGTATTTGAGTCATCATCACACAAAAGATCTAAGGGGTATTTAATCTACGAAACTGGAATAAACAACAGTTCTTCCAAATAAAACGTTGCATTTGAAGAGTAGGTCAGTAATTTGTTCAGTCATGAAATGCTGGTACTTTGGTGACATATTCACTTACTGTACCTCAGCAGTAGCTTCGTTTATATTCCTCTGGGCTGTCTGAATTCCCAGTTGCAGCTTAATGAGAGCACATAAAGATTCTAACAGTGAAATAGTTGTGAGGAAGAGAGGTTTGTTTGTCTCTCCTGTTACCCATATTTAATTTGTCTAATACTCAAAGAATTTTGCCTCCATGATCCTGAACCCTGAGAGTAAATACCTAGACACACAGTGGACTTTTCCCCTCTAAACTGCATGTACCTATATGCCCGTTTACATGGTTTTGTTAAAAACAGAATAAAGCTTTTAATATGCAACAGTAAGCAGCTGTATAAATACATTTGATTATTAAGACAAAGATATAATATATTAAAGGGACCCATAAAAATAGTAAACTCTAATTGATTTTATACTAATAAGATAAAGAATTATATATGGTGCAAGAAGGGGTAGGGAATAATGTCTATTGCAATGCAATTAGATTATAATATCAGGAATACTAATATATTATAATTATATTATAATATCAGGAATACTAATATCTATATCTGTAAATTTACCTGAGGACAATAATCTGTGGGTATGGAAATTGCTTCTGAAGGATAAAAATCACTTTCTTAAGGAAGTCAGGCAGGACAAAATCAYATCCCTAAATTTAAAGGCAGAACATTAGCTAGAAAATGTGTGTGTGTGTTTTTTTAACAATTGATTACCTACCAACTAATACAATGAAAAGGCAGATTTGTATTGCAAAAGCTTCAGGCTTCTGATATGTTTCATAAAAAATGCAATTGTCAAAAACGAGAAGTCTGATCTGAAGGAGAACACTAAAACAATCAAAATTCTGAAAATGACTGAAATGAATTATCTGTTGTGAGTTCTTCAGGTGTGGTCAGTAATCTCTAGAGAGCATTTAGTGGCTACATACACGCAATTACTAATAACAGAASAAAGACCAGAAGAAAAGTCATGGGAGAAAAATAGTAAATCTTCTGACAGGAGATGAGGAAGTCAAACTGTCTTGGTGTTATTCTCTGTGATCACACACAAAGTGGAAGAGAAGATCCGTGTGGATAACAAAAGAAAGAGGGATATTAATCTTTTTTTAGTAGATGGGAAGTTTTGGAATAAATGGAACCTGTATAGTGGAAAGAGGGATATTAATCTTTTTTTAGTAGATGGGAAGTTTTGGAATAAATGGAACCTGTATAGTGAGAAGCACCTGTGCAATATGGAACCAGGGCTAAGAATAGGGAAGAGAGCCAAGAAGGCTACTTAAAATCACCCATGATGAAGCTCTAAAGCTGTTGTAGGTGAGTTTACACAGATAAAGGACAGGATAGAAGAAAAAAAAWAGTCAATAGAAGTCAGTACGGTCAGTACGGTAAAGAGTAGGGAAAACAAAATTCACGTTTCAGAAGGATGTGTTAAATAAGGAGCAAGATCAGGACCAAATACATACACAGCAGTATATAAGTRAGACAGGGAAAGTAAAAGCTGGAAAAGTTGAATAACTGCATTGACTTGAATAACAATATCAGTGCAAATGATGTTTTGTGAAGTTGATGGATTAAAAATTGTATGTGGGAAACTGTAATTYCTTTGGACTGTATATGTAACTATGTCAAAGATGTGATGTTGAATCAGCTGACTGAAAAACACATTGCAATCTTCTGGTGACAGCAGAGGTGAAAACTGTAGTAAATGGCCTGTATTTGTTCTTTTGCAGGATAAGATATCCAAAGTAATCATTTTATGAAAACATTTARCACTGATCATTAAGCTGTGCAAACTAGCTCCTCAGTGAGTAGAAATGAATACTGTGTCATAAAAACAGTGAAAAAACGTAATACACCCTAGCTAAATGTCTGAACCATGACCAAAATGCACAGAAAAAAAAGACCTAAAGCAAATTAATTTATTAGAAATCATGTTGATCAGCTGCCAGTTCGCATCTAGAACTAATAYACTCACATATACACCCTAAATAATAAGGTGGCACAGAAGTTTCTCATGCACATATCTGAAAATAATGTATGATCAGATATCAAATAAAATATGTGTCTACTAAATTCACATTTTTGTACTGTAGAAAGTTTCATGATTTTGTTATATCTTTTTTGATTCTGAAGCTGCAGAAATATTCTGACTTAATATAGTCAAATTTTATGGCTATGTTATGTCACATTGGTTAAATTGGTATAATTGGTTAAAAAGCCCTAGGTTTGATAAAGTTTGACTCAGCTCATCACAATCATTTTGCTTCAGTGAGGTTGTGTGTGTGCCTGTGTACGTCTGCATAAGCTAATTACAAGGCAGAACTAATTATAGGGCAGGGCTTAATAAGAGTTGTTAACATTTACTGAGTTGCAAGCTCCTGTACGTTTATTTTCAGAAGCACCAGTTTCCGAGGGAGAGAGCCAAAGCCAGTTCCTCCCTCTGCTGCACTGTGCCATGTTTCACAGCATCAGTGCCAGCCCCASGCATGGCAAGCACTTTTTCACCCTCACTATATCCAATTTACAGCTCCTCTCCCACGGCTCATTTTGGTGTGGATTGGTTGGAGTTTTTAGAGTTTTTATTCCATCTTTTCTTTTCCTTCTCAGGTAAGTCCTCCTGCCTTTGAACTCCCTGTTCAGGACTCGTCATTTGGCCCCCAGGATTTTGTCACAACACAGGGTTGACCCAGGTGCCTTCCTGGGGCTGAGCCACCTGCTCGACAGTGAGGAGCTCCCTCTTATCATCACCTTTGCTGCAAACCTCTGTAACTTTGCCAACTATTCACGCCTAAAGCTTTTGCAGTGGCTCTAGCAAAATACTGCAGAATATTTCAGGATGAAAGGGAGACTTGTAAATTTGCATAGCTTAGTAATGAATACATATGTCAAAACTTTTGAGGAGTGCTATGTAGGGGAGCTCTGTCAAGTTAAAAATAAGCAATTTTGTTAACTAAAAAAAACAGGTAAAATATATCTTCCATAGAAACATAAAATATTTTCTTACAAAAACCCATTTTGAGTTATCTTGCATATATATCTATAGAAAAGTGTAAAATTCCAAGAAAATGAAACCAAAGACTGTACTTTTTGTGACTAATCTGTACTTTTTGTGACTAATCTGATCACTTCAAAATTTAAATGTATGTATTTCTTACCAATAGTTACATTCTTCAAAGTCAGCTATCCCTTGTAAATGATTCTGTTCAGGTTCACTTGTTTTTTTTTTCAGCTGAGATCATGTTGTAAAACAGTCCTGACCATCTCTGTAGTTGAATTACTTTAATTTACTTTCCAGTGTTGGATTTCTTACCACAGTTGTAATAGTTCTACAATTGCATGGCTTGCCATAGTCTTACMTTTTTTAGTGTACTTTGGAAAAAGCAGAACCCACTGAAATGTGAAGACATACTTTACAACATGGTGTTTCTAAAATGCGTGGTATTTACTATACAAATCCTTTAGAAATATTTGGTAAAGAGTAAAGTCAACGATCCAAAAGCTCATTGAAATCAATGGGAGACTTTCCACTAAATTCAATGGGCTTTAGTCCAAGCTGTTTGTARTTACAGGCTGACATTTTGAAAGCTGCCTAGGGGAGTTGGAAGCCTAATACTCATTAAAATTAACTGGGTATCCAGCTTTACTAGGGTGCTTTGGAACTCACTACTGCAGTGCACAGAAATGAGTGACCTGTTTATGAGGCTCAGCTGGTTGCATTAGGGCTCTGAGGAATCTACAAGTATGTGTCTTATCTTCTCCATCACAGAAATGTACCTTTTTTTTTTAAGAATAGATTTTATTACTTGAAAATTACTGTTTTATTGCCGAAAAGTATAGTCTAATTTAAAAAGACCAAGATGTGCTTATAAAACATTCCAGAGAATAGACTAAAAATGRTTTACAAAATGGTTTGCCTGTGTAATGTTGCATTTAGGCTTTTGTTTTGTGTCGTAATAAGAAATGTTCTTAAATATTTGGAATAGATTCATAATGAAATTCATAGATCATCATACTGAACAAATAATTCAATATTCAAGTTACCTCATAAAAAAGACAATGAAATTCTTCTACATATATATATATATATATATTTGGTTTAAACTTCACAGCAGTCTTCAAGAAGGAGTTGTTGGTTTGAAAAATTGTTTGACCTGAGAGTGACAAATGTTGACTTTAATGTTTCCCATTGATGTTGTAATATATGAAACCAATGTAAATAAGTTACCTGAACTGCAGTTATCTGTACACATTATTCAATACCAAGTCAAATTTGCAAACCGATTTGATTTGTTCTAAAAATTAGCCTGTGGTCCGGTAATACACCCAWATTCATTCTGATTTAAAGCCATCTCTAGCTTAATTCACACACTTAYAGCTTCACAGTTCACTAAGTGTTTTTCAGGGCATAGGAGTTATCAAAATACATTTTATAACTCATTAAAGTTTCATTCAGTCTTGGGAGGTTATAAAATCCTGAAGCAAATTAGGAGCACAAGAACAATATTTTCATTTTTAGGCATTCTGAATTATGAGATGTATTAGAATAAACGCAACATTTGTTGAGATTAAATATTTATATGCTTGTGGTACACAGTTCAGTAGTAACCCTACTTTCATTTAAATAAGTGATGGAAGTTTTTTTTAAATTAGTCATGGATCATAACATTATTTCCCAAGATGTCTTATTATATATTTTATGGGCACAATAGACAATATTGTTGTTGTAAGATTATCACTCAGTTAACAGAAGGTTATAACTAAAAAGAAAGCACACCAAGTGGCCACATGCAAGCTGATCAATTATTTACACTGAACTCATATATAAATTAAAATGAAATAKAAACTCATTAAAAATGAGCTTTGGGGTAAGAATATAACCGAATAAATAGCAAGTCAGCTCATAGTAGTCATTTGGCTTCTGGAAATATATGTTTTTTCCAAGAGAAATTATGTTCCTGTTTCAAATATCGGTGTCCTGGTTTGGCAGGATGTTATGCATATTGTAGAAATGAATGGTAATAAAATCAGATTTCAAGAGAAAGAATAGCCTTTGCATTAGTTAGATTACCTTCATGTTAGATTTTGCTTAGGTTCTTTTTTGTTTCCTGCTTTTGAGGCAGCTGCTGACCTGCCCTCCTTGTTGAGGAAGGGTGTCAGTATTTAAGGACAGATGCAAATATAAAGAAAGAAAAGGAAGCTATTTCTTGCCATACAAAAATATAAAACAAAACCTAAGGCAGGGCAGGAAATGTCATATAGTAAAAAAAAATTAAAAAATCAGAAGGCACCTGATTAGACTGAGGAGACTGAAGTACAGTCGCAATTATTTTTACTGAGCTCTTGTTAATGCATTTTGCTCTGGCATGTACACCTCTACTACAGTGCAACTGTGCATGTGTGCATTTTCATTAACATCAGTGTTATGGCAGACATAAACGTATACATTCATATTGGTCCAATGCCAAAAAATTCAGGCTCAGATAATTGTTCAGATCTTCATATCACCATTAAATTCTTCTGGAAATACCAAACACTACTTCTAATTTTTGTATTTCTTGAAAATATTTCTKGTTTAGGATTTATGACGCTTTAATCTCACGCTACCAGGTAATCAATCATCTCATTCTCAATTTTTAAGCTAAAATCTCAATTGAAAATACTAATAATCAAACTTGGGACTAATCTCCATAAATTTCACTATAGCTCTCACATTATGCTTTTGTCACTGTCTCTTTAGCTACTTATTATCCACTTCACAGTTCTTATCCTAATCATCATCATCATCTCTACTGCTCTAACTAATAATTCCCTATTAAGCATCAAAAGTTTGACTGGTTTCCAAGTAGATTATATCTAGATTAGACCTATTTCCCTTGTCTAGAAAAGTAATTATCTCCTCAGTGAAGGATATAAGGCAAGTCTGGCTCAATCTGTCAAACCCATGTTGAATTTTATTACATTTTCTTTTTACCTCTCGGCCTTTATTCTTACTCTGTTTTTAAACTTAATGCAGGCCAGTCTGGTACACCCATAGTTACACGGATCATCCTTTCTTCCTTGATTGTAAAGGAATATGTAAAATATAACATTTGTCATTTACATGGAGTTTTCTCAAACTCAATGGATTTAGTGGAAAAACTGCAGTTTCATTTGCCAATACTCTTAAAATTGCTGCGATGATGACATTTCCTCTCAGTTTTCATACATTATACACTTAAAGTTGTGTCTCGACAGCAAGTGGTAATTTCTGTCCCCTATCTTCCCTGTCATCCTGCTGAAAATTGAATTATASTCTCAGATCACTCTTGAATCTTTCTTTATCCCATCCTAACTATACAATGATTTCACTTTGTCCCAGCTCTCTTTTATTTATACAGATAAAATATTTCCTGGTAATTATTGTAATGGGAAAGAGCTCATTTTGACTTTGGACCATTTTCTTTACTCTAAAATTACTGAATTTTAAATCATCACCTCTATTTTCCATTCTTTTTAGGCTATCTGATTCCTCCCTGTCTCCTCCTATTTATTATGGATGCATGTGTTCGTTCACTCATCTTTATTTTATTAGTTCCATGTAGTTTCTGCCCCTTTGATTTTTTTTTWAAATTTATTTTATTTCCTAATGAAATATGTGCATTTTCTTTCTGGTTTAACCTTAGTAGAACATTATCTTATAAAAGACTGGTTTTGAATTAGTATCTTTAAAGGCTAATTTGAGTTTTATCATTCTATTTATTAGCTCATGATAATTCATTGCAAGGCTATTTACCAAAGTGAAGGATACATGGCCTTCAATAACTAGATATGATTCTCTCTGGTTAATAAATCTGTTGTCCGTTGGTTCTTGAATCCAAGACTGTAGAAAAATCTAAATTCTTTGTACCATTTGTTGTCCAATTTATATCTGGGAAGTTAAAGTCATTCACACTGACAGTTTCTGGTAGCATTTTCCAGATGTTTCCTACATGCAAATAAGAACTTGCGGTTTTGTTTTAGACCTCATTTACTGTTTCCTCCTACACCTTCCAATACATAAAATATTTTTTCCATCATTTCCTAGGGACCAAAATAACAATAAGCTTATTTCTTTAGTGTTATCCCATTCTAAAAGTGCACTTTGTCCTTTATTTCTGAAAAAAATACCTTCTCTTGAAGGGCATATTCCTCTGTTTTCTCTTTCTCCATAATTATTTACTTTTTGTTATTCAACTTCATACTGTGCATCAGTATTATAAGCTTCCACATTTTGTTGGCATTACTTATTTTAAATTTCACTTGTTTGTAGATATATCAAATGTCTGATTTGCAAAAAATGCAATTTTAACTTTCACCTACTTGACTACTGCTTTCATATTTATCAGTCAATATTAAGCCACTAATTGGCAACAGGTTTCATTATTACTTTTAGTGGTGAATAGGACTTTTCCTTCTTAATTCTCCGTGCTTTCTAGTATCCCTTTATCCATTGTTTGCATTGTCATTTGCTTTACTTGCTTTTTTTCTTTTTGTAGTTCAGTTAAAGCTCAGCTTCATTCTGTTAAAACAAATGACACACTATAAAATAAGTTACTCTCAAGATCCTCAGTATTTTTTTAGCCTGGTGATCTTCTTATCACTTGTGCTGGCCACAGCAGTAGAAAGTTAATGGCAGCAATAGAACTAATCCATCAAGAGAAGAATACTTTCCACTTGATAAGGTCTCCCAACTTTCCTTATAGAATCAGTTTCCAGAGTTTGTCCCTGATCTTTGTACTTTGTCTCAACTTAGATCTTTTTATTATTATTTTTGCAAGAGTTCTGCAGGATATAACTCAAGAGTTGATAGTCGAGCATTTTCCCTACCCTGGAATAATCATCTTCTAGCTATTCCAAATGAACTGCAGCGTTCATAACTTCAAGCTCTGCAGCACTTTGGACATTCACATTTGCACAGACTCTCCTAGAGCATCTCTCAGGGAGTGCAGACCACTGAGCCCTTTCCAACCCTTCACCCTAAGTCCTTCAGGCAAGTTGTTCCCTGTTTGGGACCTAGAACTTGGCCTAACAACTTTTTGGCACTGGAATAAACCTCCTTCCCTCTGTAGATCCCTAATTTACATGGGAAGGAAACAGCACAAGGGCTGTGAGCCATTCCTCTTAAATATTCAGCTGTATACGAAGCTTTAGGTAAAGATATGGATAAGAAATAAAATATTTCTGCTTCAAATAAGTGGAATTCTCTGTAGAGACTGAAACTGCATGGCGGACAAAGGTATTCYGATCCAAAATCATCTTTATCTCTCTCCTTCCTTCTCCTTGACCTTGTTTTCTCTAAAGTAAAGAGCAAAATATATGAACATTTGGTCAAGAAAAATGGATAGAACTTAGTCACTTTATTTGATGTTCTCAGGTACTTTTTGAGTATCATACTGCAGAAATCCTACAATGCATAAAACTGATTTTGAGTGCTTCACAGTAACAAATTGTGTTACTGGGGTCAGCATAAAAACTGCTGCAAGGACTGATGGACTTTGAGTTTTCTTTAAAGATGCAGGTTCGAATTTGAGGTATTTGTCTTTATTTAAGACAAACATGGTGTGTTTTTTTAACCAAAGCTGACGTTATATAGCACCTCTTACATTTAAAACCGTTGCTCCTGTTGTCTTCAGCTGCCAACAGGGACCCCAACGATACTTGTTCAAAACAGACCACCTTGTCAAGGCAAGCAATCAGCAACTAAGAAATGCMTAGTTTGTGGCCAGCTGTGAAAGCTTTAGCAGAAGTTTATTCTCTAAAGTGGCAGGGACKGAGTTAATCATAATAACATGCCTTTTTTTTTTTTTTTCTGCAGTATTTTCCTCATTCACTGTGCATATTCCAACATCTGCAGCAAATGACAGATCCAGGCCACAGCAACCTTTTTTATTACACWACCTTTTTTCAATCTGAGAACACCCCATCTTAGATACTGAATGAGGTATGGCTCCTTATGGAAAACAAAACCATGCTGTTATGCACTAAAAATACTCTTTTCCTTAATATGTACCATTATTAATAAAAAATATATATKTACTAATGATATTAATAATATGTATTTATTATTAGCAACAATTTATAGCAATAATTTATTAAGAATCCAAAACTGGAAATTCTGAATCAATATAGAGATGGTTGATACTCCATAGTAATGGAGTGATTCAGGACTGGTGCCATCTGTCCCAAGTTGAAGGAGACAGTGAATTTTTATTRACACAGGTTCTTCTGCCAACTCCTCCACAACTGTACATGGTGATCTTATTCTCTTCTAAGCCTTGGGTTCTCATCTAARTCCCATCACCTCCATTACATCCATGATTCCTGGAATTCCGCAGATGCATTCCTCAATGCGATTCCAAATTACTTGTACTATATATAATAGATACATATGGGGAAGATATATATATCCCCTCCTGCACCCACTCAGCAAAGGCTTTTTCTTTCCTTTTATTTTTTTCCAAAATCTTCCAGTTTATGGCGATTTCAATTTTTAATCTCAGAGTTACCTGCTGCCAAATATCAGTTGGTAGCTTCAAACTATCTTAAACTATTTAATTTCTTTCCATATCATGTCCTTCCTTCCCTTTGTATTATTTGTTAGCATAAGCAAAACAATATACTCCACCTCATTTTAAGAGATGGCTGGCTTGTTTTGGCAAAATATCTGAAAATACATATTTCAGTTGCCTCTAAGTAGACACTATGGAACATCCAAGCTTAAATATCTAATCTTTGGCAGATTTAAAAGTAGCAAAAGTCATCATTTTCTGATGGAACCTTAATAAACATAGTTATTGAGCTAGGTTTGGTGAGGATTGGTGTATTCTACATTAGCTAACCAGCACAAAGCTCCAGGCACAGCTCCACAACATTTTAGTTTTCATAGGTGACTTAGGCTGGCCTGGCTGCTGCTGCTGCTGCGTTTGCAGCTTTTAYTGCCTCTTAGGCTGCTGTGGGGACCCTGCAGTGACGCTTGTGCAGAATAGGCTCTGAGCTTTGGTAGTATCAAATGAAGCCCGAGCCAACACATCTGCTTTCCCTTTTTTTTCTTAGACTTTATCTGCAAATGCAATAGTACTTTACTATTTTAGATACACAATGGCCTTGTGTCTATTTCATTCAGTGAACTTTTCATTCAAAGCTTAAATTTTTCTCCATGCAGAATTTCTTTAAATATAAGGGGAGGATTTTGTTGTTGTTAATGGTGTGTTTTTCTTTGCAATTTAACAAATTAGCAAATTGCTGCTAATGAAAAAAAAAGCACCATTTAAAAAATACAGTCTAATTTTCTCTGATTAACCAAATTTAGAAAAATAATACAGAAAAGGTTTGTTTGCTTGTAACTGAGCAAATTGACTTAGGGTAAATTGTCAGCAGCACTAACTGATAGATGTTTTCATTTGGCCCTAAATAATATAACTGGTATGGAAAAGTGTCGGACCTCTGAAGGACAGACCAAACTAGGTGGGCTTTGTGAAAGGACGCTGCTGAGGCTAGGAGGGAACTGGAGTTAAAATGCAGTAAAACTGGACACTGGTACAGTAAGAATTTAAATGGACAGCTATGCTGTAAACAAAATGAGATATCCACATTAGTTAAAAAAGATATCATGAAGCAGGTATGTTTACATTCCCATCAGTGAGTACAGCAGTTAATACATTGTAGGTAAAAATTATTGGCAAAGGATTTATAAGTAAACTGGAGAGTGCAGAGGAGTTAAAGATCCTCCAGTCAGTAGATCCTAAATAAGCGTTATAGCRAGTGTCATGATGCTAAAATAGAGGACATAGGAATCTTCCCTCTGGAAAAAAAGCTATTATAATCCCTTATATTATTCCACAGTCTCATTTGCATATGCTCTCCATGGAACATCTTCCATTTAAACTTGGAAGAATGCAACAAAAATAACACTCCTTCAGGGGCAGGAAAATAAATGGAAAAAAAAAGGATGAATAATTTATTCTTATACGTTACATTTTATCCCTACCAAAATCATTACAGTTGAAAGCATTAAGAAGTTACTGTGAATTTATACTGCTTCTTAAATTTGGTATAATATATGCAGTTAAGTCTTTGCTAGTCACACATTTTATAAAAGTGATTATCAATTTATTTAAATTGTATCTTTGAATGCATAGCTTTAAATCTGTATTCATCCAGTGAATCTGCAAAATTCTGTAGAAGAAGAAGGGGTCATGGGAATGCACATTGCCTACCAGATGCTAACAGTCCTGGGTGCTGGTTTTTGGCCATGGTCCATGTGAGTGGGACCAGGTCCAAAAGTGATGCTGTACTTCTGCAYTGGAGTGGTGGTGGTGGTGGTCTGATGCAGGAGAAATGCAGCAGCATTTAGTCCCTTCTTTGGGAGTACATCGATCCCTACAGTAACGATACAGACAGGCTCACTGGCAGTACCAGAGCGGTGATTCACTGACTGCCTTGCTGGGTAAAGAGCAGTGAGAGCTTTGCCTCTCTTCCCTCTATGTCTGAAGTTCAAGTGGCAGCTTGCACCCCTTGCTGGTGCTGCTTTCCCACTGAATCCAGTGGGAACTTTGGATACATAGGGAATGACTCATGTTTTTAACTGCATTACTCATTCAGCTTGAAGGGCTCTGAGCCTCCTTTTCTGCTATTTGCAAATCTGCACACCCAAATGTCCTTAATTCCCTTCACTTTCTTGCGGTGGGAGTTCACTACTTTCTATGCAACCTGGATGTGTTAAGCAGTGCACAGCTGACAGGCCAGTGCAAGGCTGTCAGTCTTTGGGACTTTCTACTTGCAGTCACTTTTACTATTTTACTTGTTAAATATAATGCACTTTTCATCTCTTCTCCTTCAAATGTGAAATAAATAATAGTTTCTTCACTTCCTCCTTTCAGTATAAAGATAAGCAGTAAACAAGCTATCCCTCCTTTTTCTGTAAACTCTATATTGTTACTCCAAGCAAACATTTCATGTAATCTTAAATTAGCCCAGAAAAGAAGGAAAACATGCTTTATTTTCTTTCTTAAACAACAGCTCTTCAGAAAATAGTGACAGTATAAGCAAAATGTGTTTGGCAGCAGTTCTCAAAGAGTTCTAGCTAATTTCTGAAATACAATGATAAACTAAAACTTCCTTCATTAAAGAAGCAACCAACAAGAAGATGAGTTTCTGCATCTTTCACACCTCTTTTAACAGTCTCAGGGATGGAGAAGAAAGGCCTTCGTTAAAGGTATGATCTGAACCCTAAAAATGACCAATRGTAGGTTTCATAGATAAATATAGGCAGTATCAAAATACAGTAATGATTCTAGCATACAGGTATAAAAGCCTATTCTACACCTATTTTTATACAGAATGACAAATGAATCTAGCAAGTGGCAGCTGGAGTAGACAGGCTAACATTGTGCTGGTCCTTCCTCTACTGCTCCACATCTGCTGCTCTCCTCTCTGCCCAAAGAATCACAGAATCACAGAATATTCAAGGTTGGAAGGGACCTCTAGAGATCATCCAGTCCAACCTTCCTGCTCAAGCAGGCACACCTACAGCATGTGGCACAGGGTGGCATCCAGGCAGGTTTTGAAAACCTCCAGAGAAGGAGACTCCACAACCTCCCTGGGCAGCCTGTTCCACTGCTCTGTCACCCTAACAGTAAAAAAGTTGCTCCTCACCTGGAGACRGAACTTCTTGTGCTTCAGCTTGTGGCCATAAGAAGTCTTTGGAGGTGGCAAGTTCAAGTCAGCAAAGTTTTTGCAAGTCCATTTCCATTAGAGTCACCCTTACCTTTCTAGGCAGATGCTCCACACAGAATGCTATGTGGATAACTTATAGTATTTACTTTTTTAATTTGTCAACTTGTTCTAGTCTAGGAAGAGGTGAATTTTATTAAAAGGCCAACGATTCCTAAATCTGAAGTGAAAAGAAAAAGTCATGTGGAATATTAATAAAGTTTAGGGACAAATGGAATAAAAGAATAATAATAAAAAATGTTTAATTGATTGCTCATTTGTTATGCATTAAATGTATTCAGAGACTGTAATGAAATTTTCACTATCTCAGATGGACAGCACTATCTCAGGAATTAATGAAATTACACATGGCTTCAGCAAAGTACTAATAGTTATAGCTCAATATATCAGTTGCCTAGTGACCTGATTGATTTTCAAAGTAAGAAAAAAGGCAACAAACYCTGTATTGTGCATTATGCAGAAGTGAAATGTGTACATAAAGTATTACCTTAGCTGACTGGTATGTGCAGTTCAGCCAAATTCTTCATTAATTACCCTTGTAGTGAACAGGAAACCAACATCATTATTATAACAACTAGAGAGATTGTGGGATTTTTTCCACTAGCTCTTACGGGGATGAATATTGCCTACAGTGTTGTTTAAAATGCTTAGACCGACTTCATGATTCTAACATTAAGAATAGCATGATAAATAGTTAAAAGTACCCTCATTGCCAAATTAAAAATAAATTGAATATAGCTACTGTAATGCCAAGTTATTAAATATTTATAGGAAAGCAGGAAAAGGGKTTCTACTTTTACACTCATGTCACAGTATTTTTAAAAGTTAGTATAATCTGAATAAGGATTTAGAGAATATATAAAGATTCTCTCTAAGGATGGTATGTAATAAAAAGATGTGTGTTAACATTTACTGTAGTAAATAAAATGAAATTCAGAAATAAAGATTCATAAAGTGAGATTTTACTGTCAACTTCTTCTTTCATCATCTCTCTTATTAAAGTGGTGCAAGGTTTAGTAATGAAGTCAGCATATGATGATGTTTAGATTTTGCCATCCTTCTGGCTTCGCAAGATTTTCTCTCCATTTATGATCAAGAATRGAAATGTATAGACCTCCTAACATCTTCCCCATCCTTTCTCTTTTTCCTTTACTCCAGAACCCTTTTTCCTCCAAGTCYTTTACCACGAGGGGCAGAAAAAAAGATGTGTTGCCTCATGGTTTTGTGTGTGGTGTTTGGAGGGGTGCTGAAGCCATCTCTGAATGATTTTTGTTCCCGTTAGGGGTTTTTTAGCCAATGTTCCTTCTATGCCTCATAGAGCTTGGAATCGTTTCCAGGGCACAAGGAGTCTCAGCTTAACACACACCTCCATGTGTAACATTTGCACTGTCATCCAGGCAAGCTCACAAGCCCTTTTGCCTTTAAATTCAAGCGTTTTGCTTACCTGGGCAGGCTTTAAACCAAATCATTTATCCTCTCCTTTAAAAACATAGTATCTATTAGGGGACTCCAAGCCTGCGGAAGATAAAAATGCCATTCTGATGAAAAAAAAAATAGCTGATTTGCTGTCAGTTGTGTTTGTGCACAGGAATTATGTGGGCAAAACCTCAACTTCTAATCCATTTTGTAGAATTTCAAATTCAGAAAAGTGCCTTATTATTAAAGTTCCCCTTCAGTGCAGCACAGAATGCTGTAACCACTTGTAGGAACAGTTAAGTGAAAATTTAAATGATTTATTGTTTTAAAAAATGGATRACAGATGTGGAAATGAGAGAGATGCTTATTGTGATGGGTTGTAATGTAGGAACCAAGATAGCTTTCATCAGCTACTTTGTACTTTGTATTATGCCATTGATCTGAAAGCTGATTTTTGTACTTTGACATAAAATGAGGCTTGAAATATGTTTTCAGTATTAACTATCTATAAATTCCATCACACTAGTCTTATTTTGATTATGATTAGACTATCTTACAGTTGCAATTAATATAAATTTATAGATTACTTTCTCATTTTGTTTCTCTTTTATTTCCTCCAGCAATTCAGAGCAATGATGGATGGTCACTTCAGAAAGTACTTGGTTTTCTGAACTGTAAACAGTGCTTTCCAGTGAGTCAGAAACTGAAGTTTGTTGTACGGTGTTTTATCTGGAACATGTGATTTTTAATTTTCTACTTTTTTCTGAAAAAGAAAAGTGACCAAAAAATAGACCTATTTCTTTTTCATGATGAATAGGCAAAATCATTCTTTAGGTTCAAGATCATCTTCTCTATTTTCCATAGTGTCATAAGACAAGGGAATGATCAGTTTTCTAACAAAATGCACTTGATCACACAGGCGAGTGAGAGAATCCACTCATTAAGAGAATTTACCTGGATTCAGAGAAAACTTATGTGGGTAAGACTGGCATTAACCAGCTTTCATTCAGACTGAGCCTATTCTGCCTGTGTCTTGGGCAATGTATTCAAAATAAAGGTTTATGGTTTAACTAGCCCTAGTTAACTAGCCCTTCTATAACTTTTGCCTTCTTTGGCACAGATACTTCCTCTGCAGGCTCCAGGTTCACCTTCACAAACCCTTCCCTGGGAAGCTCAGGAGCTCTGATGTTTGCGCAAGGTGCCTAAGAGGACCTGTCTTCATGGTATCCTGCCTTCCAGCCCCATCCACACAGCATCCCCACCCATTTTTAGTTAGCTTGATGCATGTGATGGGAAAGCATCTCTGGGCAGGCTCGAGGGTACTAGTGCATTTGGGGATAGTGAGAGGGGAATTGGGAAAAGTCAATGGGGAGTGTGAAGGTTGATAAGGGGAGAGAAAAATACTGGGATTTTGGAGACTGAGGTAGGTTTTCAGACAGACAGGTCTGCATTTGGAGAGATTGAAGGTGAAAATAAGGGATATATGAAAGACTTTGAAGTGCAAGGAGTAGATGGAGATCTTTTTCCCATCCACTCCCTCAATAAYCTTTTACCCCCACTCTTTACAGCCCATCAACTGAGCTGGTCTGATCTTTCCTCAGTCCACATCCCTTTCTGACATCCTGCTTCCTCTTATCCCRGAAGCTCAGATTTCTGCATAACAAATAGGAAAGCAAAGCTGGAACGGTTCATGTCAAGCAGGATATCAGSCAGGGAATCAGATCTATTGCTTCTGCTCTGGCTGGGGAAGATGAGGGGAAGAGCAGAAGGAAAAAAAAGCTCCCAGAAAATAACCTTTGGCTAAGCAATGGCTGTTTTTTTTTTTTTTGGTCTACAGGTAGCACTATTCCCAAGTGCTGAAGGTGCAGCTCTGTTACTGACAATTTAAGCAAATTGAAAAGCTTGTGCAAGAAATCAGAAATACAAATTACCAGGGTTCAAGTTCTTGTAATTCTTTTTTTTTTCTCTTTTTTTTTTCCCTATTTGACTCACATGTTCAGGTTATCTTTTCTCAAAATCAGCAGAAAAAAATATTCTGGACCAACATGAAATTCCTTGGCTATATGAGACCATATCATAATGAAACATGATGAAGAGGTGCGTGTCTCACTTTAATTTGAACAAGCCACTGTAAATGTCCCCTGTGCAAGGCTAGAAGGCCCTGGACTTACTGTATGAAGATAACAAGACATCCTATACTATAACAATCAGAAGACCTAGAAAATATATACAGATAGATAGATAGATCCAGCAGGTAGGAGATATGTCTCACCATTCCAAATAATGCAGCACATTTTCCCCCTCAGGGAAAATTCCCCTGGAAAATTAGTGGCTAGTCCATCTGTAAGGTAGCTGGTGAACACTTTGGGATTATTTATGTTTCTGAAAAGCAGAATGACAGCATAGAAAGACTTTTTTTTTTTTTTTTTTTTTTTGGTATACTTCAGTGCTTGCATAACATGTACCTCCCTGGGTAGACAAGCAAATTTTGTAATTCAATGTCCTTGGAAGACAACAAGGATATTATTCATGAAAAAAAGGATTCAGAAGATTCAAACTCATGTTGTGAGTTCAAAAGATGTTTTCTAAAACATGGTACATTGTCAAAACATGGAACATTAAAGATATTTGCTTCCCAGATCTGTTCAAAAACTTAGTTGATACTAACAAACAAACAAACAAACAAACAATAAGCCTGACATTAAATTACTTAAGTAGGTAAAATTATCAAAATAAGTTTCGGGCTTAAAAGTAGTTTGTGAATATTTATTGATCCAGCCTCATAAATTCCATCTCATGAGTTTTATTAAGAGTAAGTTCTGCTTTATAAAATATTTCCTAAATTTTTCTCCAGAAATTATTTATGCTCCTGAAACTGAAACAAAAATCTATTTCAGGATCATGTTCCCGAGAGCCTTTTGTTTTGTAGGTCTTGCTTTTGACTCTTGCCTTTGGGACACACTAGGGTCTTCTCACTCTTATTATATTGACACTCCACTGAAATTTATGGTTTATCTGTGAAAAGGTTCTGACTATGGATCTGGGGGAAAAAAACTGTTTTGGGGAGAGGGGGAGGAGGGGGCCGTATATTGTAGGTGTGAGGAGTTATTTGTCTCAGCCTATATCTGAGGGGGGTGTCAGGCTGTCAGGACTTGAGATTCCTGACCCCGGATGGAGTCATCTATCGCGGCTGCTGACGAGCCATCTCTGCTACATTTGCCCTCAGATGCTGTTTTCTTTGTTTCCTTCTCTTTTATTCAAAGAAGCTGGCACACAGTTTACCCACAGAGAGCACAACGTGCGCAAGCTCACAGGAGATTTACATTATATGCATGCCAGTTTCTTAATGAAAGGGAACTCGCTGTTCTGCCCTTAAGCACTCCATATTTTCTCTTGTGTACCAAAGCTGTTTTGTGCCTTAGGGGTAGAAGTCACAGCTTCTGCACTACAAAATCAAGCTGCACTTTTTCTTTTTCAGAGAGACAGATCTGCTCCAAAGCAGTTTTCCTGCAGCAGGAAAATAACGTGCTTTTCTCCTATCATTCTCTCTATTTACCTTTTATTTAGCTCATATGTATTTTTTTTTCCATATTTACCATTGAAATATATAAGCCCCAGGTAATGCTACTGCATCTATACTTTCCTGCGGGCCCTTATCATAATTTGAAAAAGATCTGGTCAACAGAATTCCATTAACTTGCTATCCTATCAGTATAAGGTACCTTGATTACAGGTTGGTGATTTTATTTTACAATAGCATTGAAAGAATTTAACCTCCTAACTTAGTCTTAAAATTTTCTCAAATTTACTATGAACTTGATAATAAAATATAGTCCAAAACCTCCTGCTTGAATACAAAAGTCTCAGTAAAATGATTTAATTAAACTTAATTGACTCTAATAAACTTAAAGGCATTCAATCTAGGAAAGCAACTTTACAGCTTTTATCAGCCCCTGTTCTCATCCCTTTCTGCAAAACTTTTCTGGAAAATATCCACTGACCATTACAATGCAACATCAGAGAAACCTCTTACTCAAATCTACTAGAGAAATCTAGGTGTGCTACAAATCTCATACAGAGAAAACATTTTCAGGGAAAAAGCAARCAAACAAACAAACAAACAAAAGGACATGAGCTTCCAAGGAGAAATTATAAAATGTACAAAAATGAGTTCTTTTCTAGAAAAAAAATCAGACTGATTGTGCCTTAATTAGTGAGAAGCTCTTTTAAGATAGCACTTGCAAGTGGAACAGTGATAGACACTTTGAAAGTGCTAATGATGAGAGGAAGATAAATAGATGCCTTGTAGCACACGTGGACACTCAGGATCTGCCAGGTTCTGATTCCTTGGCCTCACTCCAGAACACAGTTTGTTGAATAAAGGGGAAGTAGTGCCGCTGTGTCCAACAACATTTTAATATATGAATGAACATACAACTTTAATAGTTGCAGCTGCTGATCCATGGCTGAAACGGCATACAAAGTTCATGCAAGAAAAATTGAGGCACATGAAAAATCAATGAAGATTTTAAGATGGCTGTACCCTTTCAAACAGTGTGCAGTTTACAACTGGGTTRTTGAAAAGTAGTTCCCACATAATTTTGGGCTCCTAAATTAAAATAAATATGCTTTATTTAAAATGCCTGATATCGATGGAAAACGGTCTACAAATTTACTCCAGATGCATACCAACTTCTGGAATAAGCATTTCAGAATACGTTTTTACATAATCCACTTATCTGTTTCATTTGGCTGTCCCCATAAACTCAATGCACTCCCAGCGTAAACAGGTTGTTAAGTACATTTAAGGATTTTAGAACGAACACCAGAGCTGCAGTTATCATTAAAATGAAGTGCCAGCGTTGGAGGGAGGCCACACAGAAGTGTTTACCCGGTACGGCCCTGGAATTTCAATCCTTTCCTTCGCCTCTGGAGCACGGATGGCTCTGATGAGTCAGATTGAAAACCATCATTGGAAGATCAAATATTAAATGCATGCGCAACTCCATCTGAACATGCACATTTTTTCCACACAATGAGAGGATGCTATGCTGTTAAACAGAAGGTGCTGTGTTGTTGAACTGATGTGTTTTACCTTTGCTTTTCTGATTTGTTTTACTGACTGCTGAGCTAACGTTAGGTCTCCCATGCAGGGGTGCATACACATCCCCGAGCTGTCAGTAATGTTCAGTTACCTGCATGCAAAGTATCCTATCCTTCCTTTGTATGTTCCAGACCACAAGATTGAGATAAACTCTGGCTCCTTCAGTGCCATAAGGGAAGAGAACAGATGAGGTGGTGCAAAGCATCAAGAATACAAAACAACATGAGTTGACTGCCAGTGTTGATCATCCTCTTCTTTTAAAAATGGTGTTTCTGCTTCATTTCTCAGATTATTTCTAAAACTGTCATGTTAATTGATTCCTGAATATGCTACTTAATGAAGCTTAGTCAAATATTTTCTATAAATGACAAGTTGGAGAGAAAAAACACACAAGAGAATGATATAATAAATTTTAAAAGGATCATTTACTTAGCTGAAAAATATCACATGCAAACATGGGAACATATGGACTTAACGATAAACTATATCCTTTATCTTTGATTTCTTTGGTGTATAAAGAAGGAGGCAAGATGGATGTAAATAATTGTCATTAGCTCCTACATTCTGCTCTGCGCTCAGGTCAATCCTTCCTCTATAATCTGACACAGTGGATGGTTCAGCTTTGTTTGCATAGTCTCTGTGTTGCTCTGTCTTAATGTGGGAATTAACTGTGCTCTGGGATTTACTGTGCCTTATCCTGCTTAGCCCACTTAGTAAGCAGTGTTCCTTGTAAATCGTCAGATTATCAGAAACCCTCCAAGCAGGAAGCTTATTTTTCAAATGCATATCCTATGTTATATCATTATATATTTTGTATAAAAGAGAAAATAAAATAGTCTGCAAAAAAGACAAAATTACAAACCAGGCAGAAGAAAACTCTGCCAGTAACATCAGCTCTGCAGGAAGAGGAGTTGCCTCTGCTGTCTCAAGTCTTTAGACTCCCTCTATATTCATCTTTAGGGTGCRAAAAAGTCCTAACCCTCTTTCTATATCTCAAAATTTTTATATAGCATATTTTCTACTGCTACTGTGCCAGGTCCACCAGAGCTAACTCTTTGACAGTTTTTTTACTTTTTTTCTGCGTCTTCTCATATCTTCTCTGCTCCCTTTTATTAGGAATCAAATAATATGTTTTAACTGTAGGCCCCAGGAAATACTAAGAAACTCTTCAGATAAACAGTAAAATTGGCAGCTTTTCAAGAAAAAAAAAGGTACACACACAACTAAACAAAATTAAAAAAAAACAAAATTAAAAAAAAAAAMCATTTACTGTCTCACATCTAATAGGAAAGATATGCAAGAAGCAGGGAGCTACTTACCTTTACAAAATGCTGGTAGAATGGGGAGTTCAATGTGGAGAGAGAAGGGAAGGGAAAAGAGAAAAACAAAGAGGAAGGAAAAGGGAAGTGGAAAAGGACGTGGAAGAGAATTTTTATATTTGGAACAGAAAGCTCTTTTAAAAATATAATTTCTATACACTTATTTAATAGCCTATGTTTGTTAAGCTGATTTCCTTAAGGTATGAAAACCTCTTCTCTGGAAAACTAGCACAGATATTAGTATTGCTCTGCTTTTTTACTAGTTTATTTTTCAAGACCTTTTATATTATTCCTTGTCCTAGTAAAACGTATTCAATTCCACATCTTTAAGAGTCATTTCATCTATATATTTATTTTTACACTTGCTTACAGTGCTTTTGGCTTCCTGACCTCCAGGCACTTCMCATACACTGTAAACTAAATGTCTCACAATGAAATTAAATGAAAATGAAGCAATCATCAAATGACAGAATCCAATTTATTTTCTTGCTTGCTTTGACACTCCAGGTATGAGAAGAAAACATGACAGAACTGCAATTTAAAGGTTAATTTCCTTAAGAAGGCCTGTGGGTTTATCATAACATCTAGAATGTGTTTCAATTACTGAAACAAATAGACTTTAATGTGGCTGAATGCACATAGTATATTTGTTTTTGCTAAAATATGAAGTGAAAAATTGTCTCTCCGTTATCCTTCTGATGAATATACACTACTGTATTCTTGAAAAAATGTTTCCTGATCTCATGCTGTGAACTTTATAATCACTTTGTCTTTAAATTCAGACTAAATAAAGGGATTCACCTGAGTATATGGCTGAGAATTATAATAATTTGCTTTTGAATCTTAGTAAGCAATCCATTTTGACATTGCCATACATTGAGAGAACTACCAATAGAGGAAGGAGAAGACTGAGAGTAAAAGCTGAGACAAAAGTGTTGGCACTAATATAGAAAAAAAAATGGAAAAAAAAATCTTTGCATGCCTTTTATATTTGGCAAATTCCTAAAGGTACAAAATAATTATGGATGTATCGATCTTCTTTCCTGCTCCTTAAACTAATCAGCTACAGTGGAAATTTCCACAGACACAAGCAACATTTCCAGTACTTCTTGATTAAAGTTGAAAATACTCTCTATTCTTTTGAGATTTTGTTAAAATATCAAAACTCTTTAAAACCCCTGTGCAGACAATCTTTAGATTGTGATACCCCTTTAAGCTGAAGTGTCTGTTCTCCCACTCAGAACGATAACTCTTCTCAGAAGTTACGAAGCTTGAATTACACTCAATCTTCCCACACTGCGAAGCAACTTATTATTCAGTGAACTGCACTGAAGCTTATAAAGGATGAAATTAAAACAGGCAGAGTTGGTAAACATTTAGTAGGGTTATATCCTTAACTGAAGTAAATGTTGAATTTTTTTTTTTTTTTTTTTTTTTTTTTTTTTGTGTGAGAGTAAGGAAAGTGTAAATAGTGGTAAAACTCTTTTATCTTCACAGTATAAAATCATTTTACAGGGACATTGAATGGAAAGAAGAGATTCAGGACAATGAGCACCTTTATTTTCGCATGTTGTTCAATATGCAGCCAGAGTAAAACAAACACGTAGTCATCAGCACTGGCTATAATTCTTCAATTCTTGTTAAGTAAACTTTAATCCTGGTCAAGTACCGAATGGCTACTGGCTCTTCTTAATATATTTTGTTAGAGCAGAAAAGGACTGCACAATAGTATTACTCTTCTTCTGTGCTCACTAATAACATCCTGGCAAAGTGGACACATATCTTTCTTATGGACAAGTATTCATCATTCTCCATCCTTTGAGTTCTTTGCTAATATCATCAATGATGATATAAAATTCCATTAACTTTGAATAGAGTTTTTCTGTGATATGGACAATAGTCACAAGGAACTCAGGTAAGACTAACAACTTATTTAGCACAGATCACTGAGCAACYACCAAATGCTCAAAAATCCCAGTGATTGCAGAGTGACTGCAGAAAATTCAGAGCAATGACTTAGAGGTGAAAGACTTCATAAACCATTTCCATTCCACTAACCTATCCTGTCTCCTCCTCTGCTCTTTTTCATTATATTTGACATTTTTTAGATTTAATCTTGGTTCCAGACTAGTAGCTTGTAGCTGTGGGCTGAGGAGATGAGATTTTCCTGAGTTAGAAAACATATTAAAAAGGAAAAATATGAAAGATATGCAGAAGATGCACGCTGTACAGAGTTTAATATAGTTAGCTGCTACATGCAGCCAGTTTCAGTGAAGAGTTCAGTTTTTGATGCTGGTCCTGAAAGCCCAGCCCGCTCAGTGCTGACCTCCCAGACTGTCCAGCAATGGTGATTTCTGTGTGATGGGCCAGGTGACCTTGACATCGTGGAAGGGGCAGGACAGAAAAGCGGGAAAGGGTGGATACAGCTCCCATTTGCAGAAGGGACCTCAGGTCCTCAGCCTGCTCCCCTCTCTTTCTGATTCAGAAGATGTGAAGGTTCTCATCCACAAATCATCCAGAAAGAAGCAGGGACATATATAAGCAAACTTAAGATGTCTGGGAATGTGTTTGAATACTTCTCCAACAGACAAAAACCTAATAGAGAAATAAAAAGATGCAATTTTTTTTGTTATTTTCATTTCATCTTTGAAACATCATGTGCCCACCCCCACAAGTTATGATCATATGTGATAAACAGACTTCAACCTAAACAGATTAATTTGTCTGTCATATGGCACTGAGAATATTAAACAGTGGGTGACAAGCTAAGTCCATACTAACCACTGAAAACAAAATGGGAAGCCCAGCCTGCCATTTCAGTACTGCATTTGCTGGCAGAGTGCTGGCAAAGCAGTTGAAAGTGCTTAAGAAAAGCAATTAATCAGACAGCTTGCTTATTGGCACAAAGATCTCCTCACAGCTATGTAGCATTTGTGTGGATGTGGCTCCACAGTTTGCTAAATTCTCTCTGAATATGTATAGATATACATATATAGTCATAACATATGCTTATATGCATACATGCACAAAGTCACACCTGACCTGCGCCTGATCTCTGCTAARGGACAAGAACTTTGTGATCCCCACAAATCACCGAGCCGACCCCGCTCACTACTGGTCTCCAACTCACCCCAATCCTGCAGTGGCCAATGGCTCAGAGTCAATTTAAGTCTCTACTTCTCAGACAACACTCCAAGAAAAGATGGAAACAGAAGTGATACAGGTTTGTTTTGAAGAAATGCAGTGTATTTTAAAGTTTTCTCCAGCTGACATTTCATCATAACTCAGATGAAGAATCTGAATGTTAAAATATGTATATTTTCCATGGATCAACAGACCTGAGTTTCAAAATAAAATCAATACACTTTCTTACAATGTGAAAGATTTCTTGTTAGATTTTTTTCTTTTGCATCCTCTGTCAGTGCTATTGAAAGCAGAGTGTGCACCCAGTGCTGTGACCCAGCACAGCACTGACACAGTCTCAAATTTCCATTAYGAAAAGATCTTTCAAAACACATCTTATAAGGAATTATAAGATTACAAGACTATAAGAAAGATTCCTCACTGTGAACACCAAGTATCATAGGTATACTCAGGGACTAAATTTCCCTCTCCCTAGCTATTTTCATTTTTCTTTTTTTTCCTCTCCTCCTCATTTCACATAACTTTTGGTTTGGATCAAGAAGAAAGAGCATTGAGCAAAAAGAAGAAATTAATGCTGCCTGAAGATCAAGCACTAGACAAAAGGAGACAGAAAACCCAATAACTCCTAGAACAACTACTGCTTAAGTTGGCTAAAAGAGCAACTTATCTGTAAAGCTGATTTATGGATTTAGAGCTATTGCTGAGTTGCTGTACTATTCTCTCCCTTGSAACCATTGTTTTCTGCTTCCAACTTCAAGATCAAACAACATTATGTGCATTACAGACTAATCAAGATAGTATTGGGTGAAATTCCCAGTTTTTCTCATTTGACCTTATGATTTGATGTGGGATTCATCTAATGTCTAACTCTCGAATTTCAGTGGTTACCTATTGGTCATGCATATACAAGCCCAAATTGAGAGAATTATTTAGGAGCTGTTGTTATCACTGGTTGAGGAAAAGAGGAACAGAGAGAAATCTTTCATGCCTCTGTCCGAGTGGGCTATCTGTCATGCAATATTTACCTTACAGAAATCTGAAATTTAATTGGCTCTGTCATTGTACCTGATTATATACTGATGGATGAAACCAGTCGTGTCTTTTGAAAGGATAAAAGGTGATAAAAGACATATTTTTTGTTCAAAACTATGAAAATATGTTCATTTCAATATGTATCAGCCATCTTTTCTTTTCAAATGCATATTCTAAAATGTATCTTTCTCTGAGATTTGAAGTGGTGTGAATTAACAATTATTTAAAAAGAAAGAGTCTTCTAATTTAAATACAGTGATAGTAACAAAAATGGCTTATACCCTTATGGTGAATAAGTTGTAATAACTCTCCTCCTTCAACTCTCCTCTATTTAGCCAGCTTCATGTAATGCCTGGATGGCCAAAAAAAAAAAAATTAACCAGTCTTGCTGCTTGAGAGTACATCACTAATACTGTCAAACACACAAAATCTTAGGGATGCATAAGGATACTTTGCCTGCAGTATCCAGTTGAATGCAAGCATCTTTCAATAGGGCACAGAAAGAGCATGAGAGACACAAAAATTCCCTCCAAATGGGAATTCCCACAATTCCCTTAGTGCCCCATGTAAGATAAGGAAGGAGGACTGGTTGTCTCAGCCGTAATAAGACCACTGTGTCCCCTCTTGTCATACAGCAGATTCACTGCACCTTCTGAGAGACAAACACATGCTGACACCAAAAGTCTTCTGGCCAAAACAGCAAGTCTGAGCTGCCTCCATGCATTTGCATYACCATTGGGTCCATCTGGCTCTAAAGTATGCATGACCAGGACATTTCTTTCAAAGGATTTTTTTCCAGAAACACTAGTAACTATTTCTGCAAGTATAATTGAGTAAGTATACTTCTCTTTTATATCTGTAAGTACATATTGACTAAAATTGAGGTCCCTTTGACAGCAGCATCAAAACTCCAACTGATATCAGCAAAGCAAAAATTCCAAATTTTACTGAATTAAGGTATAGCAATAGGAAGCAGAAGTGTTTTATGTTTTCCTCTGTGTATTTAATAGGTTGTAAATGCCAATAGTTGCACAACTCCCAGTAGTTTCAACAGAAGAAATGTGGTTAAAATTGAGGCAGGACTTCCTGAGCATGTTAAGTGAAAGTGAGCTATACAGCAAAATGTTTTTGAATGAAAATGAAAAATTGCCTGTGGTATTTTGTTTTCCCTAGATCTATCCTAGAAATTAGTTGAAAGTTTACTAGTTACCTTAGGAAAATGCACTTTGTGAAAATGGAGCTTGTCACATTGGGGTCGATTTTTCCAGCGCACAGCACTTAACATAGCTGGTCATAAATARCACAGCACATAATATGAAACAAGTTTGGAATAATTTGCATTTATTCCTATAGCTTTTTGAAAAGAATGTCATATGCATCATCCTTATAGATAAAACAGTATAGAGGGTGAGTGCAACACAAGAGTAAATATTTCAGAATGTAGACAGCTGACCTAGCATTCATCTTTTGGACAAGAACTCCAGCAGTTTCTAAAAACTGAGAATGGAAAATCATCTGCAAAATAATGCAAAGTGTCTTCTAAGAGCTAGTCAGATGAACTATTCACCTGAAAAATGTAGTCCTAATTTGATTTCTTGAGAAAAATCATTAAACAATAAGGTCGTGAAAGAAAATCTGTAATACTTGCATTAGCTTGTCAGGCTATCAGTTTGCTTGATAGTTTTGGGGTTTTTTTTATTATTATTAAGTTAAGTTAATGGAGTGCTTGCAAGGAAAAATGGTGTCCCATAGACARTCCTAAACAGTGAGTTCAAATATGAACATGAAAACCCAAAGATGATGCAGTATTAACTACTAGAAAGTTCATGATTATAATGGACAGAATGAAGGGGATCAGGAACAGAATACAGGAAATGAGAAATAAAAGAAGTGAAAAGAATACTTTTATTAGATGCTAACCTTTAGTTTTGGGGGGAATTTTTGTTTTACTTTCACCTTGAAATGGAAAGCTTGAATTTTCCTGGTGCTGTGACAGTACTGAGCTTYGCTAAGCAGTATGATATAATACACCATTTGCTTTATAATGTTAAATTATTTGAGAGCCAATTCCTTGGGACAAGAACAGCAGGAAGGTGAAAGAACATTTTGCAAACTAGAGCTCAGCATGCTCCTGTTTTTGGCCCTAAAAAAGACAGAGGTACCTAGAAGCTTAATTGAAGAGCTTGTACCTACTAGCTGTGCTCATTATTGAGTTTAAATTGACTAAGTTGTCTGAATCTTCTATGCATCTCTTGTAAATCTGGGATCTGAGTGTGGTCCAAAGGGTATGTGAGAGCAATCAGATGGACTTGGGGGAGGATAAGCATGATGTCTCAATGGGGCCCCCCAGTACACGGAAGTCATTAGGTAAATGGGTAGATCCTCAAGGGACTATTTGCTCTGTAAGGAGATGATCCAGGAACAGGCTTCACTTAGCCTGGAAAGAGGATGGCTGYGGGTAGAGCTGATGTCCTCAGTCACCGAAGGGTTTTCAGGGCAGAAAGGGATAGATGCTTCTCACAGATGCACAATGAGAGAATAAGAGGCAACAGCTGCTACAGGGGAATATCTGATTAGATATAAAACCATCTGAAACTTTGCATGAGGATAGTCAACTCCTGGAAAAACTGCCCGGAAAGGTTGTGTGATTTCCCTTCTTTGCGATRTTCAGCACTGAACTGCACAAGGCTCTGAGTAACCTCATCCAATCTTGTAGCTAGCCCTATGATGAACATGGAGTTGGATCAGGTGACCTCCAGAGTCAGATGGRGTTCATAATTTCTACAAATTTCTAACAGGAAAAACATTTGATTATCCTTGCCCCTCTGAAGAACCCCTTTTCCCTATCCCTTACAGTTTTTGGAATTTCTGTGTTACAGTTGCCTTGGAAGCCTTCCTTTCCTTACAAAAGTTCAAGTAAAAACTTACCTTTTGTTGCTTCTTTTGGTGTTCCTTTTCTTTTTAATTTAGAACTAAAAGAGCTTTCAGCAAGACTACGTCATTAATCTACACGTTGTAAGTGCCTGGCTCAGTGCACGAATTACAATTGAACTGTGGCATTCTCCACTCCAGTACCTAGGCAATTTTGTTTGAATGTAAGTTTTCCCATTACAGATACAGGTACTGTAGCTCAGTAAAATTTGGCTTGTTTTACAATACAAAATTGTGATTTGAAAACCATCAATCACACCATGGAAATAGGACAATGTAATTTTTATTTGGTCATAAGATCAGTAAATTATTCTCGTCTTAAAAAAACAGCAAAAAAAAATGTTAGGACTCTGTAATTAGATATTAGTGTTAAAAGCWAATGTCCTGTGTGTGGTTAGGAAGGCATAACATGTTTGCTTGAAAGAAAATTAGATTAGGGTATTATTTTGTGAAAGTGCAGGAAACATCAGAGTCACAACATTTTTTTTCCCTAGTGCTTTTTCTCCTTCACATTCATTGTAGAAAAGTTGTTGAGATAGATTAAATTAAAGTTGCAGTTCCAAATTCCCACATTTGGGTTTGGACTCAAAGAAAAGGGAAGCTGACAATAGTGAACATGTAGTCCAGTGGTTGCTGGAGCTTATGTTTTGTTATATGCACTTTCATTGTTACATGACCTCAAAACTCTGCTCTTCTGATTGTAATAAGTTTTATAAAGTATACTGAAATTACTTGTGTTAACAAAATTTTGATTATAGTGGTACATACTGGAGAAGAGAAATCAAGAATGAAAATATTAGGAAGTTAAAGACAAGATCAAATCAATTCACCATAATTTGACTAATTTATAGGTAGAACAGTTCTTTTTATGAGAATCATTTCTGTAATTATAATTTTTATGTTATATTACACTAAAATAAAAAATGTGCATTGCTAAGCTCTAGCATCAACTAGCATCAACTGCATATAAGGATAGCATCAACTATCCTCAAAGGTCATTAACATGAATTATACTATCTTCACATCTAACTCATCAACCTCTATTTCTTTTTGATTTGTCCTAGCTATATCACTGGCTGTTATAGATTCAAAATTATGTTTGAACCTCAGAATGCTTTGCTTTGTTCCTACTGATGCATTTTGAATATYCTCAGGAAGTCTTATGTCCTTTTCTGGCTAAAATGATCTTCACAAGACTCACAAGAAATTTTTTAGCTGACTATTTAGTGAAGAGGACTCTAGGCATCATATGTCTATTCTTTTCAGCCACAGTAAATAAAGATATATGCAAATATATGAAGTTACATGACCTTGAAAAGCAGAATAGATATATATTAATCTCATTTACAAAAATGCAGAAAGGAATTTGTACATACTTTTGACTAGAGAATATCAAATTTGGCAAACTTCAGCAGACTGTAGTACTATTAGATCCAGAGCTCAGATCTGGCTATGCTAAATACTGCTAATAACTAAATATGACAAGGGCAATACTCAGTCTTATTTGTAAAATATTGCTGCCTAAATTTGTAAATTTAGAGGAAGTTGCTTCTGTAGTTTTTCTCAACAAAAAGATATTCTACTTTCCCATATCTTGAAGAGACAGTTAATTCCTTAGATCTTTTAACTTGCTTCAAGGTGGCTAAAGTGGTTTTGCAATAGGAGTTGGGAGGCAAGATAAAACAAACACATTTGTTCCAATTTCTTATTTCCACTTTGATAATTCATAATTCCACAYTTTTCCCTCTCAAGGCCAGAGAGATTCAGAGACTTGCTGGGAAAGATCCCATGGGCTAGGGCTCTAGAAGGAAGAGKGGCCCAGGAGAGCTGGTTAGTTTTCAAGCAGCATTTCCTCCATGCCCAGCAACAGTGCATCCCTGTGCGCAAGAAGTCAGGCAGAGGGGGCAGGGGACCTGCATGGATGAGCAGGGAGCTTCTGGCAAAACTCCAGCAGAAAAAAAGCAATATATAGATTGTGGAAGAAAGGACAGGCCCCTTGGGATAAATACAGGAACGTTGTCAGGGAATGCAGGGATGCTACAAGGAAAGTTAAGGCACAATTGGAATTAAATCTGGCACGGGATGTTAAGAGTAACAAGAAAAACTTTTTCAAATATATTAACAACAAAAGGAAGGTCAGGGAGAA